>NW_026294739.1:34404461-34426961 GCF_026119805.1 Tympanuchus pallidicinctus | reverse complement strand
AGGCAATTGGTTTGTAAGAGAAAACCAGGCATGAGGAGAGAGCAAAAAAGAAATGTGTTCCTATGCATGAGAAACAGTGGTGATGGCAAACCAGATGTCTGTTGAATTTTTGGCAGTTAAGTGTGGAAATGTGAGTTATAAAGGAGGGGCTTGAAGCCTTTACTGGGGTAATTCTCCTATGCGAGTTACGTGGCAGAATTATCACTCGGAAAACATTTCAAAGAGTGTAATAAAGGCTGGTTCAGTCTGCAAGTGAGGGGAAAGGAGAGGGAATCAGGCAACATCGTGGCAGACCATTGAGGTTGAAATAAATAGCGTGGGCTTGGTGTAGTAGGAAAACCAAGGGGTGAGAAGAGGTGGTGGCGTGGACAAAGTAGGATATTTTGGATGTGTTTTGCTTTAAATGTAGCCTGGGCAAAGATGCATGGAAGTGTTTTCTCAGTGTTGCACTAGTGCACGATTGCTTAGCAGGGAACTCCAAATTTGCAGAACTATTTAATATTGCTTTAGTCCTCGACAGGAGCTCTCAGAGTTGTTGTTTGTCCTTCAAGTCAACAAATGGCATTGCCTAACAGTGTGATGCTGTCAGTGCAGCCTGAGCCGAACCAGTCACAATAAATGGCCAAGCTCTTAATCGCTTCCCGCAGCTGGTGAAAATGCAGATGTGTGCACTGAGGACTGCAGGCAGCAATGGGGGGCTCGGCCGTGGGGCCAGCACCTCCCCAGTAGCTGTGTGCAGGAGGTGAAGCCCAGTGGCTACGCTGCTGGAACTCCAGCCTCGGAGCCAGGGACAGCTGTATGGAATAGTTTGGTTGATGTAGATGTACAAAGTGTATTCTTTGGAAATGACCTTTAATTTCATTTGTTAGACGCACATAGGAACAAACATAGTTAGAATTCTCAGTCATAAATTCTTCAGATTATAGCTTCAGTCCAGTGAACTTTATTTTGCTCTAAGAACGCCCTTTGTTTTTGTTTCTTTTTTGCTTACTAATGTAATGGCTCTAAATTCACTGCTGGCAAATATCTTGGAAGTATTCTGGCTTGGCTTTTACTGCTGGCTCTTATCTCTTTTAAGTGGGGTTTATTAGATGAGATCATCTACAAAGGACTTATTTCTGTTATAAAATGGAATTAAAAAAAAAAGTAAAAATACAGTTAGTAGCTGTTCTCTTTTTACTCCCTTCGAAAGATTAGAATATCAATGTCAAAGAGAATAACTGGGTTTCTGGAGTATGCTATGCAACTTTTGTTTTATCCTGTTTTGTCCTCTTTTGCTGCACTGTCTAGGGGAAAGGATCAGAAGAATTTCATTCTGTTCCTTAGTATTATCTTGAGGAGAGGTTTTCCCTCTCAAAACAATCCAGAACTGAAAGAACTTTTCAGTTCCCAAAATGAAATGGCCACCAAACAAGTACATTATGAAGGCTTAAAAAATAAAAGGTGTTAATCCCATTAATATTCTGATTCTCAATACTCTCTGCTGCTCTGTAGATTGTCAGCTTGAGGTGGCATTGTAATATTTTAGCATAAATGTCTGAATCAAACATCGAGTTTTGACATAGTAAATTTCTAACAGGTTTTATTTTTACAGTTACGACCTTCAGTACCTTTCCTGTGTCTTTTAAGGATTTCCTCAGCCAGGGAACACATTCGTTGTTTTAAGAGTAACTGGTAAGAAAGCTTATTTGTTATCATAACATTTTCTTTACTTTTGCATCTGAATTTTTAGTTTTTTTTTCTCCTGTATTAAGAAGTACATTAAAATGAGGTACCTAAATCAGGTTTTAAAATCTGTTCTCGCGTAGTTTTGGTTTTTTCTTTACATCTTCAAAAATACTATGTTTCTGTCTTTAGGAACACTCCTTATAGCAGTTCGTTTGGGTGTCATTAGCTACAAATAGATTTTTGAAGAAAAAAATCTGCTTGGCAAAATCATGAGCATTCATCTTATACAGTTGATATCTAATAATTGTATTAGGGATGAATCATCATTTATTACTTTATCATCAGACTGATGATTTAAATAAAAACATCCATGACACTCGTGATTAAATTCATTTTATCACTTTTTCATGTTTTTTTTCCAGAAGTTCAATAGAATATCTCATGCATATTATTAAGAACCGTCTTCTGTTGTATATTAGCATGAGAAGAACACCCATGAAAATGAGTGGGTGGAGGGGTGTACTACATTACATATATGATTTTCCTCTGAGCAATAGAAGAGGAGCTCCTGTAAAGCCTGAGAAACCAGATTGGTGTGGAAATCAGTGTGAAATCAGAATTGGGTTATTTGGCCCCGAGTTTGAAAGAAAAGCCTACCTTCCTAGGAAATAACCAGTAACTAATTCTACATTCCACATGCGTTAATTGATTCTTAAATCAAAATTTCTGGTAGCTGCTGCTTCTAAATCAAATTCTTATGTTATTTCTTTATTACAACTGTTGTACTGGATTGTCCACTCATTTTTATATCATGTGAATCAGTGGAAACTGATTCCGAGGAATGGTGCTGATTTATAGTGTATGTAAGTGAGAGGATATTCCGGCGTACTAAAGCTCCAGTACTGCAAATGCATAAGCAGGTATTGAATTACTAATGCTAATGGAATTACTCACGTGAGTAAAGTTAAGCGTGGATGTAAGTGTTTTCAGGATTGATGTCTGTACTTAGGAATTTACATCATTTAAGAATACAGCTCACGATTTTTAAAACTTGCTAATTGAATGTGAGCTACTGGATCTTTTTCTAGACAACTGACTCAACTGGAATTACAGTGACTCGATTCTAGAACAATTCCATCTGCTTCAGATAAGATATGTGGATTTTTAAATCTGCAGATAAGAATTCAGTCTGACCAATTCACTTCACTGATCCCTACTAATTTGTGCAAATACTTGAAAGAGTAAAGGAGAAGCACGGAACTGGACAACTAGTAATACAAATGTTTTCAATCAAATAGTTAAATAGCTCAGCAAAGATGTGGTTCATTTTGCAACAGTGTTTGGAATCCAAATAAAACCATCTGAGAGATGTCCTGTTTGTTGTGATTTAGTGCAGAAAACAAAACTGTGTGTCTCAAATTTCAGGGAGGTGTCACAAAGCCATTACAGTTTTTAAAGAAATAAAATAAACACCACAAAACCCAAAGACAGGATTCCAAACCCGCAAGCCTAAAATGCGCACGCAGAAGCTCATAATTTATTCTGATTAACAAAGCTTACCTTTCTCTTGCCCATACCCCATAGAGGTCATCATGTAAACTATTTAAATTGATAGCAATATTATGCACCACAAAATTAATTTTATATTGTATACAGTTTTTATTGTGACTTTATCTTGTTTCAAAAGTGCTTACTTTCTGATTTTGTGGATATTACTGACTGGATTACTTTTATTTTGGTTTTTACACAACAGTTATATTAGAAATTTGCTGTTTTATTCTTACCTTCTTAGTAAAAATCCTTTTATCACACAATGGGTAATTTATATCCATTACCAGCCCTTTCAATCCTTTTCAGTGGTGCTGTCAGTGCCTTTGGCACAGTAATGATTAATGTGATCTAATAATAGTGTGCCATTATATTACCTTAGTAAAACATGTACCAACATCCTATTCAGATCTACCAAATTCATAGCTTCCTATAATATTTTTGTTGAAAGACAGGATTACTATTTTTCAAAGCTGTTTTTTTTTTTTTTTTTTTTTTTGCCTTTAACATATTTAATGAAATTCACAATTCTTTGCCATGGTAATCTTTGTGCATGTGTTTGGGCTTGATGGGTGAATTTTATATCATTCTGCATTATTATGATTTGTTAGGCAAATTGTTTGACACGCAAAAAGAGATGTGCATTACATTGTTTTGTTAAGGGTGTATTTTAAGCATTCAGTACCTTCTGATTATTCTCCTATATTTATCATAGGGGATGTATTTAAATTTCAGTACACAAGAATAAGCATTTGGGCTAAAATATGTTTTTCTGTATTCTAACTCAGATAGTGCCACATCCTTCAGGAGGCAAGGTCGATGCTGCTCTGCCCAGCAGTGCCACTTTCTGTTACAGTGCCTTTGCTGTGGTGCTCTCTGTTCAGCGTTTCCTTAATTTGGTGCCAACAGAAGCATGCAGAATGGTGCCCAACTGTGAGTTGGAAACTGGGATCGTGCAGTGCAATGTCTGTTGTTTTCTATCCAAGATATGTGTGTTCAAAAACTGAATTCAAGTACACGTACCATGTACTTGAGGTTCGAGCAGATACAGCATTGCTTGACCCCAAACTCCAGTGGTCAGTAGAACCAGTTCTGCCAGGAGAGGCACAGCTATCCAGAGGGTGCATTTTTTGCACCGTAAAATGGAGTGTTGTTGGGGCTGTGTATGTGTGATGGCTTTCAGGTCATTCCACTTCCATACCTGATGCAATGTGAGTTTGCTGCTGCTCTTGCACAGATTCCTCAGTTCCCTGCAAGACAAGGGACTTGAGCCACGAATAGCAGGTTCGTCTATTTGATACTGCTCCTGATCAACGTGGCTGAGGAGTTTGGATAACACTGCATCCTTGCAAAGCATCTTAAATCTTTATCACCTAACGATGTCATTATTGTAGTCAGGGAGCCACGTACTTAGCGCAGCCTTGGTAAAATCAAAATGAAATGGCATGTCCCCATCTTAACTCTACTCGTGATGTTCTGTTAAATACATACTCTTACAGTTTCATCGTATCACAATAAATAATGAATGAGAAAAATATTTTAATCTTGTCAATATCAGCAATGTCTAAAAACAAGGAAAGTGTGCGTATGCATTTATGTGGATTCCTTATTTGATTTAGGCTAAGCAATTCAGCTGTAACATGATTTGAAATATGCGATCAATGTAAACGAAGAAAAATATTTTGAATGCAGTGTATAAACCATGTGGTTCCTTAGACATATTTTTAGGAAAAGAAAAAAAGATGATGATTGTCATGCCATATAACAATAATGCTGCTGGAAATATATGCAGCAGCTTTATTTTCTGTCACGGTGAAGACAATCTTAAGCCTTGGTCATTTAAATCAAAGATGTTCTCATCTCTTCTGTGTAGCTGATTCTTCATGACATAACAAGAAATGAGGGGGATAAGGGGTAATAAGGCCTGAAATCTTGGCTTAACGTTGTATTCAAAATGTATAAAGCAAGTTCAAAAAGATACTTCCCTAGTTTTAGTAGTAAATATTTATTAAACAGAAAAACCTTTCATGAAGTACTTTCCAAAATGACTTTACTAATGGAGCTATAATTTGTTAAAGATCTAGAAAGGCTGTAACAGTCTTGAATTGAGATGCCTTTGGCTGTCCAATAAGTCACTGGACTGTCTGTTGGGCAGACTGCCTTATATCCTACTGATTTGTTACTCCTGGATCCTGCAGGTGTACTAACCAGAGAGCCAAGCTGGACAGCATACAGATAGTTTTTTTTTTTTTTTTTTTTAAACTAAGAATAGAGTGGTCAGTCTCCTCCATTTCTTTACATGCAATCTCAAATAAGTGTAGTTGAGTGCAGAACAGACTTTTCCGTGTTATGAAGCATTTCAGAGCTATTCCTCTGTTGTTCCTTTCAATGGGAGACTGTACAGAGTGCATGATGTACTGGCTTCCATGGGGGAATTTTGTGCCTGTTTCTTTACTAAAGTAGCATTAGAAGTGAGTGAACTGGCCAGTGAGGGATTATTTCATGTGCACATCTTTCCATCTTTGTTCTGCTGGGATGGAGGCTCTTATGTGTTGTCTCTGGGAGAATGACTGGCTAGGAAGAGGGAGAAGATGGTCCTGGTGCAGCTGCATGAGCTGTTAAGCAGGATGATTACAATTCCCTGTCCTTGCTTTGGTTCCTGTCTGTATTGCTGTTTTGTGATCTTTAACACACTTGGGTAGACTAGTGTGGCTCTGACAGGAAGGCCTTTCAGAAAGCAGAAAAATATAATTAATTCCTAATTTTGGCAGATAGAAAAGCTCAGGAGGAAAGTATCTTATTTATTTATTTATTTTATTTAAAGTCTAACTATGTCTCCTTTGAGGCCATCAGATCAATGAGTAGCAGCGGTGACTGATAATTCTTGGGTTCTATCACTAGCCACTGAATTACTCTGTGACTTTAGTAATGAAACATAAATGTTCTTTTGGTTCCCCAGTGGGCATAATACCATTTACCTGTCTCAAGAATGCTTTGTAATTTAATTAACACTTAGAGTGCTCTTTGAGATCCTTAGCTAAAAGCAGGAAAAATGAGTCGGTTGTTACAGAAATCCCAATTTATCCCCATTTAAAAAAAAAAAAAAAAAAAATTACACTTTTCCTTGAATTTTTCATACCACAGATAATGCTTGATAGGGGTTTGGGGCTTTGTTCTTACAGGTCCTTGGAGTCACTTATTGTTTGAGATTTGCATAGGCGCAGTATCGGTATTGCGATTTGTTCAATGGCTCATAAATTACCAGTCTTGAGGGGGGATCTTGAGTTGTGCTAGGAAAGTTCTGCATTATTCTTTATCAGATATTTCTTATTGTTTTAGGGGGAATATTTCCTAATTTTCAGTTGTGTGCTGTACATAATAGCTTCCTTTTAGCTTTGTCAAGTATGCTGGTATCTTGCTGATAAATTACACAGGACTGTACTGTTGTAACTACAGCTATTCAACAGTCAGATAATTGCCACGTCCTGCTGTGGCCGGATGACTGACCACTGACCAAACCAAGTATTTCCTTTGTATAGACAATCCCTGTCTTTAAGTATGCACCAATCTACCTTCGGACTGATTCAAATATTTCTTTGTGCATGCACTTCTGTTTGAATACACGCATTTGTAAGCCAGTAGTTAAGAGGGTAGTTCAGAGGAAGACTTGATTTTTATTTTTATTTTTTTTTTCTTCATTCTCCTCTGACCTCCAGTGAGGACTTTATTAAGAGAAGCAGGAACACCTGCAGCAAGCAAGCTGCAACTTCAATTCATCCACGTTTTCAGTCTTGTTTTGCAAACAGCCAGACATCTCTCTCTAGGATCATAAACCCCACCTCTTTGCTCCCAGGTACCTAATTCACTCTCATATTTTACTTAGTAGTCTGGGCATTCATCTGGGGTTAGCTGCCTACCACTCAACTTTCTTTTCAAAGCTATGGAAATATAGCATGTTTACCTGGATACAGCTAGGCTCAATTTAAGCTTCTCTGGAAAAACATACATGTTCACATATCTCCCCACTTTTTAATCTACTTTCTGCCACTAAAAGGAGTTTAAACAGTCTTTCAGATAAGCAAATAATCTTAACAAGCATCTTATAGCCAGCAAAAATGTTGCACACCTGTTTGTACACAGCCTTGATGAAACATCTCAAAGTTATGCTAAGCAAGTCTGCCATTCCCTTCTGGTATTAAATATGCCATTATCTTGAAGTTTTAAGTTGTGCTATTTGTGTAATAGCACATAATAATACCTACAAGGGAGTTTGTATCTTATTCTTTTCTTCATCTCTTCCAGCAGTTGTTTCCAAGAGCCACTTTGGCCTTGCTTTGGTAATTTAAATAGACAGTCAGCTGCATCTGTAAATGAAACGGAGGGCTGTCTGCCTTTCAGCTTTCTTGGAGATCGAGGAAGGCCAGTAAGGCTCAAGCGATCTGTCACTTATTTTCAAACAAGAGAATAAGAGTCTGAGAAAACAGCCTCAATTAATAGAATTTGTTAACTTTTTTTTTTTTTTCTGACTCCACACCTGATTTGCTGTCCTCCTTTACTTGTACTATGTATTTTATACCCTATCTTACCACGTAGTATTTGCAGGGAAGATGGCACAGGAGATGCTTGTGAAGTTCAAACTTCTGCACAGCTGCAGGGACAGGTAGCAGCGACAGGAAAAAGTGTGAATGTGCAGCAGCGATATTGACATTTGTCCTGTGCAAAGGACTTTAGAACAGAGTAGTTCTGTCAGAAGGGCCCTACAAAGACAGAATTCAACCTGACCACGTCAGGATAGTTTGCTTTGAGAAGAGCTGAGAATGTGCAACTACTAACGCTCAATAAAAAGTGATACACTTATCCTCCTTTATCCCTCATGCTTCCTCCAGAGTATTACATTTTCACTGAAAGTGTGGCTGCATAAAGAACAGAGCCCATCTGAACTCTCTGAATCGTGATCTCAAGTGTTGCTTTGAATGGACACTGTCCTGTGCTAAGCGCTGGAGGAAACTTCGTGTGTTGCTTTTTTTCCTGTGGGTAACTGCGCATTGCATAGTTGACCAAATATGCCAAGGCTATGGAAAAAGAGAAAATGGCAAGATGACTATTTCCCAAAAACAGTAAACACACATTGCAGCCTGGGTTCTTCTTTGAGAATGCATGATTTTACTTTTTGAATAACTACTGTATTTTAACAATAGGCATCAAGTGGTTGCTATGTGATACACAACAGTGTTTTTCATGAACTTTTGGCTGCTGAATAAGCCCAGCAAATATGGGTTCTTACCCTTTTAGTTTTCTGGGTCAATTCATTTTGCACAAAGGAGAGAATGATAATTTGAGATGTAGGCAGAGAATGTTTTCTTCACATGGCAGGAAAGATGAAAGCTGTTTTTATTTGATTTCTTTTTTAAATTAAAAATTATAACTCTTTATGGAGTTTCAAATAATTATCTTATTACTAAAGGCATCCTGTAAGCTTGTTACAGAATATCTCTGTAAAATAATTGTGCTCTTAGTCACTGCAAACTAAAAGTAGGGGGCAAGAGGGGGAAAAATTAAGAATGTGAGCATATATACAGCATATATATGTGTGGAAAAAAGTAGTGTTTTGATTACCCCAGAATTAAAGACCTAGGCAAAAGATTTTTGTCTGCTGTGTGGTGCTGGCCAATTACAGACCATATCATGGTGTTTTCTGAGCTGCTTTTTCCCTCTCTAAATGCTCAGCCCTTTTCTACTTGTTGACTGAGAGGACCACGTCTATCAGATTTAGTTGGCTTCCTGATGGGGCACCATATTGGGGCTGCTTTCATGATCTTATCTCCTGTTCTTCTGTTGTTGGAATCCCATTGAGAAGGGTTTCTGAGAACTTCAGCCTGTGCATATAAAACCTGTGTGAGGGCAAGGACTGGTACCCTGAGATGCCAGCAGAGACAGGTGAGGCAGCAGGAGAACAGTCTGATGCCAGTGGTTACACCACTGCTGCAAGGGGTTATTGGCAGTTTATGTGGGAGGGGGAGAAAGAAGGGATGACTTGAGTGGGGGGGAGAGGGGGGAATTGAGAACAGGGACAAGAAAACCATATGAGTTATTCACAGGGAGGAAGAGGTATTATTTATGACTGTACAAAGATATATGAGAATGTTTACGATTTTTTCTTAATGCTAAGGATCTAATTTATTTTTAATTAGCTTCAGAAATAAACATACAGGGAAGTTTAGGAAGATTTTGGTGTAGGAAGGGAGGAGAAGGGGTATTTGGTTGGAAGGCAAATGAAAGTGAGAAGAATGGTTTTGGGGGAAGGTTAATTGTGTTGAAAGATGAAGTTTGGGGTAGGGTGAGCAAAGAGCTCTAGGTTAAGGATTCAGGGCCTACAAAGGTAGGACAGTCAGAAGGCCATTGTGCTCTCTGCTAGGCATTTCTCAGCTGAGACCAGTCCTGTTCTGCACTGGGTATACAGGAGTCCAAATTCAGGAAAATCATCTACATGGCAAATTCAGCAAAGCCATTTCTGCTTAGTTATTGAGTCAAAGATTTCAAGTCTTTATCAACCTGCAGAGCATGTGTTTTAGCTTTCTTAGGGCATTTTCTTACAGAGAAGAATCAAGGAAGTTTCAGTCTATTCCAGGTGATGGAGTCCAGACTATCTTCATAAAACTGTTTCTTCCTCAGTGACCTTGTCGAGAGCTGCTGTTGCCTCTTTTGGTTAGGGTCGTTCCAAATGCATCTTTGAAGTAAGTACCTTTTCTCTTCTGTATCAAAAACTGCCCTACTTCCCCCACTTCACCTCCCCAAAAGCTAATCCCGAATTATGGTTACAGTGATTGCTTGCTCAAAGAGAAAAAAAATCTTTCATATATATTCATTTATTCTATCCTTTAGAAACTTCATTTGAAGCATTTATCTTTGGGATGATTTTCCTTCTCAAAGTCATATCAGACACAAAGCTACTTCAGGGCTATTTCTTCTAGTTCACTGGACAGCTGTTCTGCCTGAAAAGAAAGAAGAGATCATGTATCAATCAAAGACTTCAGGAGAAACCATATGCTCTTTAATAGGAAAATAGGAAAGATAAGAAATAGGAAAATCCTGTCTCTGATTCTTGGTCTTCTGACTTCTGGTTTCTTGATTTGGAGAAAATTAAGAGGTTAATATTGATATATTTTGCAGAATATCTGTTGATTTATTCTATTTTCAGTGTTTCTTTTGTGTATCTTGATACCTGGAGGCAGTTATGAACTACTCTTCACTGGTGGCAAACTGTTTTCTACCTGTGTGACTTGATCAATCCTCATCTGAATGTCACTATAGGCAGAAATTAGTGCTACTTAGCAGAAGAAAGGCTCTTACCTTCACTTAGCTTTGCTGGTGCTGAACTTGTGATTTCCAGTGGAAAGGCACTAAGGATTTGAAGGAGATGCCCAAGCTGCAGCCTCCTTAACTAATACAGATGTCTGTATTTATTCACCATTCTGCAGTTTGGCAGCTTGGTTGCAATGAAATAACTAGCAAGTAGTAGCTTCCTTTTTTGTTAATTAATTTATTGCTAATCACTCATTTACTGTAGTCTGTGATGCTAATTTATTGAAGATTTGAAGTACATTAAAAATTCCTTTATTTTTTTTTTTTTAAAGAGTACTTTCTTGCTTTACTAAATGTGTATATACAGCAACACAATTGAAATTAGTGTGTATCCTTTCATCTGCAAGTATGAGTTGAAACACAAGTAAATGGATATGCTACACTTTTAGCAGGGATTACCTTCCAGAGTGGAAACTTCATGTCAGATAGAGGGTTTTCTGACTGCATTGGATATGAGAGGATGTTTAAGCAGTATGAAGCAGCATGGTGCAGGTTAAACTGGAACCGAACTGAAGTCTGCATGGTGACACAGTAGCTTGGGGGAGCTTTAAAGCTAACTTAGACTTTTTTTTTTGTGAACAAAACCAACCAAACAAACAAACAAAAAATTCCCTTTTGTATCTACCTCTTGGTGCTCTGCAAAGATGTTGTTAGGAGTCCGTTGCATGTTTCTGCTTTGTTAGAATTTGATGGTGATTTCACATTCTGGCTAATGTCACGCAGGGCTCAGCAGTGCACAGAGGTGATATATTTTGATGTAGATTCTTGCTGAAAGAAACCCTTCATTCTCAAAGGTGGCAGACATTGACTTGCATAAGGCTTTGCAAGGGCTGGCTTGACTGGATGTGGGACTGCAAGAGAACTTAAAGCACAATGCAGATAATGACACAGTGAAAAAGAGGCCATGAGAAGATGTGCCACCATAATTGCAGTAAATTCATGTATTCACACATCCCTACGGTAGGTCCCAATGCAAAATTTCCCAAGGAAAAGGGATGTATTGATTTTTAGCAGATCTTGGATCATATCATTTTGGATCAAAATATTGGACCATCAGCTTCCAATTATTATGACCAGGTGCAGAAGATTTAGAGGAAGTGACAAGAAACCTGTGCTCAGTCACTGCAGGATAAGCTCTCCTTAAGGCTGTTACAATTATAAGGAAGACACGTGGCTGCTGTGTACTACCTGATAGTTCCAAACCAAGGAAAAGTGGAGATCATTTAATTCTCTTTTGCTTTGAAATAAAGGAAGATCAGTTTTATTTCATCAATAGGCTTTAGGGTTTGATGTATGGATGAAAACTTAGAATCAGTGAAATAATATTTCTGGTTAAGTACTTCTCATCAGGAACTTGTTTGACCTGTGGGCTGCTTCATTTTTTAAACTCAGATGTCTCTATTACAGAGCTGGGGAAGATTGTTACAGTGCCAGCATGGGGAGCGTGTGCCTTGATATGGATGCATCTAGTAGGAAAGAAGATAAACCTTTCTCTTTGTACACAGACGCATACATGATTTATCAAACATATTGTATTACTCCGTCTTTACAGTAAAATGTACGGTGGATGTGAATTACTCTATCTGTGTAGGATTAGAAACTGATGTTCTGTCTTGTATTTGAGAAGAGGATTACTCCATAGATAACGTGCAGATAATGTGCTTTTAGTGAAGTGCTGCAGCTTAAGGACAGCAGAATCAACTTCCTTGAGGTAAAAGGAAAAGGAATTGGTATGGAACAATATGGTGTTGTTGACCACACTTAGGAATTTAGAGATGTAATGAAAGCGTATCGCTGTAAATTTCTTGACTAATCATTTTTTCAGTTATTGTAAAGTGATCATTTGATTACAAAAAAATAATGCATTGTAAACGCTGAGTACCTTGAAATTCATCAGTTTCATTGCTTGTGTGATTGGCAGCATTAAATGCCAGCAGCTCACTTAAGTAGGAAACATCTGTACATTATTATTTAGGGATTTTTTTCATCTGTTGATTTTAGAAATAAGGATTTTATGAGTCCTTGTGCACATAGTTGTGTATTACTTATGTACAGAAACAGTCAGCTATGAAAGATCAGGCCTAAAGCATCCCATGTATAGTTTTGTGATTAAGGTACCAAGTGAACAGTCTGTGAAGCAATACAGCAATACATTGCATTTGATTTTAGGTGTGGCAGCAGCATCTCTGATTTCATAACAGTGGGAGTAACATGACAGTTCAAAAGCACAGTGTGGAGATTTGTTTTCTATACGCAGCAATGTAAATTCTTAAAATAACAATGTAACTTTTACATTTCTTACTGGATATCAGGATAATCCAATTTAGAACAATTTATTCTCAACGGGTAAAAATAGAAGATACATTACGGTGGTGCATGTACAATACATTAATTTTTATGAGTGAGTTATGAAGATATGCAACTCAGGACCTAGGATAAACATCATCTGCCTTGATTAATCTGTTATGCTGTGGCATGTGTGTCACTTTTATTATCCTAAAAAACCAAACCCAAACAAATACTGTACAGCCCCCAAAGCAAAAAAAACAAAAACAAAACACCAAAACTCAAGAACAGCAGCAAAATCTGTTCCTTTAATATACCAAATGCAGCATTATAGATAGATGTCTGTAGTTGTCTATGGTTTCTAAAGCAACACATACAGAACTACTGTGAACTTCTCTTCTGGGTCGTCTTACAGCTGAGGTTCTCCTTTCTATACCCAGATTCCCAGAAAAATGCCATGTAGTTGTTGAAACTCTTAATTTCTGGATGAATGTTGGCAAAATGTCCACTTTTGACTCCACTGTAGCTGCAGCTTGGGAAGTTATTCTCTTTGGCTCTGAGCATGGGTGGGTGTCATATTTAACTTCAGAGTTTTATTTACAGATGGGGAAGAATATTACTCCTGTAATTATAAATATTTTGCATTTACAGTAAAGAATCTGCAAGAGCTTCCATCATCCATCGATAGAAGAATTAAACTTTGCTGCACTCCAGCTAGCTAGGTAAGTTGCATTAGCCTACAGAGCAGAGTAGCTGTGATGTAGGAAGGAGGGGTGGGCATTTCTTAAGGCCTGCTGCTGACAGACCCATCAATGGCACATCTTGGAATAGATGCCTGGTCTCTCACTTCCCGTTCCTTGACTTATTCTCAACACAGTGCATCCATTTGATTACATAATAGGGGAATTACCTTCCGAAATGTTGTGTTTAATCTCATATTCATGTGCTGGAAGTGGGTGCAGAAACAATTAGTTGCAACCTGCCTACTGAACTATATCGGAATTTCCTTATGTAAAACGTCTGAAGTTTCTATGAATGCGTGCTTTGTGTGCCCAAGAGCAACTGATCTTTAAGATACCTATGTGAATACATTTCAATATGATTTTGCCATGTTAAGTTATCAGTCACAATCTATCATTTCTGAAATCTGATACTAATAGAATTTAGTATTTGCTGTTTTACGTTGGAATAAGTACAGACGTAAAACAATATAAAACAAAACAATGAAAAAATCAAATCAGAGATAATTATATATTGAAGACATTAAATTTAATATAAATTAGCACAATAAAAGAATGTTTTTCTGCTATCTCAGCATTAGAAAATTAGAAGAATCGCACTGTTTTTCTCCTTATGTCTGTGTCACCAGGTTGTTATTTCTTTTGTTTAGTCATATAATAGGACGTGTTGAGACATATTATCCTCAACTTGTGTAACAGCCTACAAATACTGATTGCAGTTTGAGCTTGTTATGGAAAAGTATTGCCCTGTGGATTGAGAAAATGACCAACAGCGGACTATAATCTATGAAGCTGAGAGTAAAATTGCCAACTAGAGGTCATTTTTCAAACCAAGGGGCAATACTTTTCTACTATAAACTGAATATTACAGTCAGTATATGTTTTATTAAACCATTTCAGAAACTTGGGAGCAGTTTCATTTAAACTTCTTGCTTGACGTGGCTCAGAGAACAGGCCCAGGGCAGCTCACAAAAGAGGCCTGGCACAGTATTTATAATAAATATTCTGTATACTCAGTAATTATGAAGGCTTTAAGGCCTTCATGGTGAATGGCCTTATCTTGCCACCATTCTGCATCCTTAGCAGCAATCGGAGTCATTAAGATTTATGTATAAAAATCAGTGTAGGCTACTGTTTCTCACTGTAACACTATGGCAAACTCAGAGTGGGCTACACAGGAAAGCCAATCATGGCTACTAATGTCTAAAAGATTAAAAGCACTTTTAAAAGCACTTTTTCCTTCTTCCATACCATTTCATTGTTTTTCTTTTATACTGAAGAATGACAGTGGTTTTTACCTTGTCTCTTATATGGGGTGATTGCCTTACGTTTTGGTCAATAAGAGGGTTTCCATTCCAGAACAATAGAAATAACAATAAGATGGATGGACAAAGCAAAGCCTTCATCCTCCCCCTTTAACACACCTTGCACATCCATAAAGAGTTCTGCCATCCCATGACTTGGAAATAGAGGTGCCTTCTGCAGCCATTGTGCTGATTGACTTGTACTGTTAGCAGGTTGACAACACAAAATCCTTGGTGGACTTCAGATTTCAGGAAGTCACCAAAAGTTGTAGCCTCTCTGCAAAACAGGATGCAGGGTTCAGAGAGAAATGACACCATAGGCTGAAAAGAGTTCACTCTTTAGCATATTTAACCTTTTGCTTGAGAATCCCTAATGGGAAAGGCTTTATTTAGAGTTCCTCATGTGACTCTTCCCATGAGCCTGTTCCGCATCCTTTGGTGTCAACTTGTCTGTCTTGCAGGATTTCTGAATTTCTGGTTTCGGACAAAGTTGTCAGATTGCCCTTGCTTTGTGACATAAGCATGTCACAGTCCTATACTGCTGCAGTGCCAACAGTAAGCATACTAAAGTTATTGCATGCCTAAGTTGCAAGTTCAGTGGTTACGATTATGCAAATAGTGCATTCACATAACCATAATTAGAAATTTCTATCTGCACTTGCCAGATTAATGCACAGTTACAGCTGTAGCATGGGCAAATGAAATACAAAGATTTTTTTCTGTGCTTTAGTGTTTAAAAACCAGACCTTACATCCATATGTATGTATATATTATACAGACACATGCATAATTTTCTAATGGTCATAATTTTTAAAGTCTACATAAAACTTCACCACCTGAGGAAGGGTGATGGATTAGAATAATAAAAAATGGAACAGCAAAAGACCTGTTCTACATCTAGTCCATCTTCTGGATGTTTTAGGATTGTTCCCTACAGTGTATTTACTAGTACTAATTCCAGAGCAGTCCCAAGCAGTGAAGTTCCCACAGAAGTTTCACAGGTGTAATTCAAAGGATATTTTCCTGACACTTTTATTTTCAAGTCACCAGTTCACCATGTTATGTTGGTCGTAACTTTGAGGACTTTTCCAGTATCTCTCTCCTCAATGCTTTCATACCTCCAAATATTTGTAAAATATTGCCATAAGTTACTGGGGTATTGACTGTGCCCTTTTCTCTCATCCTCCAGCTAATACTCTAGTACTGGGCTTTTTTTTTTCCCCTCTCCCCAAAAAAACTCTCTCACAGACCAAAATACTGGGCTAAGTGAAGGTGATGCTACTAAGTTACTGCTGCACATACTGTGTAATATACATAAACACTCTCCATACGATTATAGTCTGTGTTCAGTGCTAGGGGGATGTTGTTTAGAGGTCTGTCTGATTGTATCGGGCACTGTACAAACATATAATTAATCTCATTTTAAGAAATGCTCAGCTTCAAGTTGAGTGTAGAAATATAGGGTTATTAGTTTCTAGAATGTTTTTATTATGCACTTTCTAGTTTGATTGACAACTATTACTATTTTAAGATGACAGAACTAAAACTTATGCTGCTAGATAGCATCAAATATACTGTATGCTAAGTAAACAGAAGCATGTGAGCAGGATAATATTTATTGTATGGTTATATAGCAACTCAGTAAGAGACTGGAGGGGAATTATTCTCCAAGAAGGATATTTGATACTTTACGCTCTTTAGAAATACAAACATTTTAGAAATGCAAACATAGAACTGACCTTTGCACCCTCTTTCTTCAGAGAAGCTTGGAGGTTGGTTGGCTGACCTGGCTGGATTCTTCTCTAGAGCTTCCTTCCATGCTTCATGTTCTTCCTTTCTTTGAGTAACTGTAAAGAAGAGGAATAGGATGAAATCCCTCCAATATGAATTTTGTAACTCTTCTACCTTCCTGTTAGGTTTGAGAGCAGAGCCTTGCAGCTCTGGCTGAAATGTGTGGTGAACACTTCAAAGGCAGTCGTTGTCCCAGAGCCTGGCCATTCAGGCAGATGGAGGACTGGAGGGGAGAGAGGCACAGTCAGGAGAAGTGTTGTGGGGTGCAGCAGGAGAAGGATGGAGTAAGGCTGCCAAGTCAGGGGGCAGTTTTTCAGTTGGCACAAAAAAATCAATAATAATTTTAACTGAATAAATACAAATTTTGTTTCCAGGACAAAAAGAATAGTTAGGATGAAGAATGTGTAAATTTTCTGTGTATTTCTAGTGAATATTTAATATAACGCAATTAGAGGCTGGCTAAGAATTATATGGCTTTTAAAAACCAACAAATAAATGGACTCCTGTTTTCATGATATGATTCACCCATCTAAAATTAATTCTGAAATTCGAGTTAAAAAGCAAGATCTGAAATGCTCAAAGCCTGTTTCAGAACTTATGTTCAGTATGCATCACCTGGGCTCAGGGTGGGATACCAGAGGTGTGCATCTTGCATATGTATCAACCCATAGAAACAGGGCAATCGAAGTTAACATTGCATTAATTAAGAACTAGGAAGGCTTTTTTTTAATAACTGTTTTGCAACAAAATATGTGGCTTGGTGTTGCAGAAGGTTTGTCAGACACAGAGTATATTACACAGAAGTACCTGGTTTACCTGATGTAAACACTTGTATCTGGAAGGAATACGGCTGTGTCAATCTGCTGTTCTGCTTGGGCTAATTAATCTTAATTTAGATTTAGGCTGACTATTCCAATGCAGTGCCATGTGAACCTCTTTAGTAGAAGAAATTCAGACAAGCAACTCTTCAAATCATTCTCAATTCACGGTTTTGTAAATACATGACCAAGAATAACTGCTTGTGTCCTTTGCACAGCATCAATGCAAGTAGCTGTAAAATCACAAAATAATATCATTAGAAAATTGTTTTTGGCAAACTTGGATTAACTGGGTAAGAGAAGGAGGATCAGTGGGGTTGATATAGATCACTGTTATTTACTCGCTTGGGCAAATTAATTTTTCCAGTAATTAAGACAAAAAGTACCCCAAGTGTGGGGTGTTCTTTCCTTTCCTCTCAGCATGCCTTTATGTACAGTAAAATGAGTACCTGACTCATAATGGGGCTGCTAGGCAGTGCTTCTGAATAGTTGCAGTTTCAAACTGAAATTGCAATCTTTAAATACAAAAAGTATTAAGGAAAAGTAAAAAATCAAGTAGAAATTATTATGAGCTTGACTGGTCATGTTCAGTGTTTATTCCTGAAGTATAATGCATCATGCTCTTCACTGTTGGAAGTTCTCTTTCGGACTGTAATACCCTGTTCCCTCTTAAGTAGTTGACTGTTGCAGCATCCTTCGTATTTGCTTCAGCTTTTTGCTGTATGTGACAGTGGCTTTCTTACTGACTTGTGCTTGGCATCAGGCTGATGCCATTAAAAAAATGCCAGTCTTAAAAAACGCTCGTTTTCTAATCTTGATTGGTGAGTGTGCTGATGGTGCTTGTGGAAGTGCAACTTGCAAATAGCAGTTCTTGTCAATCACAGCGATGTGCCGCTGTGTCTTACGTACTTATGACTAAGTTGTTACCAATCCTGTTACCTGTTTCTAAGCCCTTTTCATCCATCTGTGATGCTCAAGTTCCTCTCTTTTGGTCAATAATCACATTTCAGAATGATGCATCTAATGACTGGACTCACTTTGAGGGCACGGTGCCATGTTATGATGGAATAAATCGTCACAGTGTCTTAGATCAGTGAGTCAGCATGAGAAGAACAGAAACTTTGTGTGGTGGAAAACAAAATGGAGAGGAAGAGCTGGGCTATTGAGAAAGCAGCCCCTGAAAGGCTACATGTGAAGAAATGTCATCTGCATCATTTTCAGTTGGGTTGAGGTTTTATGGGATTTGTGATCACATTACATGCTCCTTATGCCATTCAATTAATCTTTCTGGATTTTGCCTCCATGTTTCCCATGAAGTCCTCTAAAATATTCCAGTAGACTGCCCAGTATACACTGCAATGCTTTATTCTCAGATTCGGAAGAACTGTCTCAGATGTTACTCAAACGCACCTCACTTACAGTCTTGCATCACTAGGGTCATGGGTTAAATGCCAATATTGTTTGCATTTGAGCATCTTTGTCTCCCAGAAGTTCAGTTCTGTTCACAAGTGCTTGCTCAGGAACGGCATTGATATTCGAAAGGAGCTACAGATGCTTCAGAGATCAGATGGAAAATGTGTATACAGTGTATCTATGTATTGCATGTGGCAGCTAGGCATAGTAATGGAGTAACACTTTAAAGCGTACAGTATATTTATTATACAGTCAAGTGGAAAAAAGTGGATGTTTCTATTTATCAGTTCTTTTTTGTCTTGGGTGTTTCTATCTTTGACTGATACAAATATTTTGGAATCTAAACATATCTCCACAATACTGTTGTGTCTTTGTTCTGGATTTCTTTCATCTTAACTTATCAACACAGTATATGAGCCATTTTATCCTACAGTGTGATCATCATCCTAGTGTGTATTTGCTCATTAATGTCACGTTAAGATCTAAGGAAATATGAAAGAAGAAGTGAATTTTTTTTTTTTGTACTAATTTATTTTATACTAATAATAATGAAATAGGAAACCTACAGTACTGTAGCTTTGAAACAATAATAATAATGAGTATACACACTTCCCCCAACTCTGTACTGCTTCTAGGCTTACATTGGCTTAAATATTAGCACTCAAACATGACCTTAAAGCAAAAAATTGGAACAAGTTTTTCTCATTTTAAGGGTAAATAATTGTTTTGGTGTTTATTTAAATTGTTATATTATTCTAACCCCTTAAAAAACAATGCCCATTTAAACCTCTGTATTTTTTTTCACTGAATGGATTTCTTTTTTAACTCACTGTGTAACTTCATCAGAGGTCTTTTTTTATATATCTGATATTCATATTTTGAAAAGAGAAAAGTACCAGTAAGAAATATAAGACAGTTTTTTGTTTTTTGTTTTTTTTTTTGAAAGCTGGCCATGATTGCAAACTGGATGTGCTTTTGTAAAATATGACCTTTTCCCCACACAGTTACCCTAGAAGTATTTCAAGTTAATTTGTGTATTCAGAACAAACAATCCCTAACTAACACAACTTTCTGGTTTTCAGCTAGAAACTGCAGTTTTCCTGGAAGGATGCAGAAGGAGAGGGAAGTGTGGGTCTGTCATGGAGACCACAATTTATGCGTTAGGGTTTGGGTGTTTTGTCTAACATAAGGTGTTGAAAATTCTCACAGTGGGAACCCACTTCTCTCCACTGCCTGGACAGGGAGCCAGAAGTGGGACGGTCTTGGTCATGTGAAGCAAAAGAAGTGGCAGCATGGGGTGAGTTATGAGGGCTGTGTTATGACATCAGTTCCTATGGGGAGTGGCGGGGCTCATCCTTGTCCTGAGAATGAGCACTGGGGGATGTTTCCCATCTATCAGACCCTGACATGCCAGGACAACTTGATGTGTGTGATGTTTCGGGAGGGTAGTCATAGGCTGAAGCAGTTCTGTGGACCACCGTCATTCACAGCTGCTTATTATGTCTTGTCAGTTCAAGCATCCTGCCACGTTCTCTGCTTCATTTTTATTTCTCAACATCTTTTTCTTTTTGCGAGGACAGATCGTCATCCACAAACTCATTTAAAAAAAAAAAAGAAATCGTGGTGAAAGCTTTTAATCTGGGAAACCAGATTTCCATCTGTATTATAGCTTTTGGAATTTTTCAGGGAAAACTATGCAAAAAACTATGCAAATGTGTTGATGGAATGACCCGTTTTACACCTGATGTTTTTAAATGGTTATATGCTCTATTAAAATGTAGGATACAGAAATACAAATGACAGAATTTAAGGAAAGCGTTTTGACCTCTAAGGTCAACATTTCCATTTTGCAGTGTCCGTTTTGGACTGTTTTGGATAGGGACCAAATTTTCTGTGGAAGGTTTCCTTTTTAACTGATCAACCTATGGCAATAAGTTTAGCAGCTCTGGCTCTTTCATTCCAGTCCTTTCTGAGAATCACCTTCTGTGCTTCTACTTGTTGCTTTGCTTTATTATTTTTAGGAGCTGTCACTTTTCAGTCCTCTTCAGGCTCTTTCCCCAGTAGCAGGAGGCACAGAGGTCTTGTTTCTTTTTTCCATATTCACAATATGAGATGCAAAGCCCACAGTCTAGTTACTGAGCTAGGTTTATTGCAGCAAGTTGGTGTTGTAGGGCATGTTCTTCCCAACATCTTGGAGCTTTTAGCAAGTCTTTTCTCTTATTTGAGAACTGGCACGGTTTGATTTCTGTTTACTGAGGAGTCAAAGAATCCTGCAACATAGATTTGCGTTTTCTTAACCCTGTTTTAGTGTACTTTCAATAATTTAGTGATCTCGTGTTTAATATTGCAGCTTTATTTACCACTTCGAGTGTTTGTTTGTTTTTTAAACTACAAACAATACCTTTCAGTAAATGAAGACCCATATTTCAGGCAACTTTAGTAGTAGACAGTGCTTTTATTTGCATAAAACTCCTGGCAGAAAAACTTCAGGAAAGTAAAGGAAAAGGTAATCTAAGGCACTATTTTGTTCATGGACATGTTTCAAGTTTGGCTTGTAATAATGAAATGTGTTGAGAGATGCTGCATTTCTCAGCCTGATGGATCAGATGTCGTCTTTATTGACGTACACTGTCAATGCAGACGGTCCCAAATTAACCAAATATGTTATTTCAACGAGCTGACTTTCCAGTCTTGGTACCAGTGCTAAGAACATCAATTTAGTTACTGGTTAAGGTAATCCTGAGCTTTTTTTTAATGACAGTTTGTCTTTTATTATGCGTGGTACTGTATGCAGTGAACAAACTTACCGCACAAGAAGGGAGTGCAACACAATTTGTCTCCCTGGCAATCACGTTACCTTTCTCCTTTGAGAACAGCTATTATTTTTTACAGATTGTTGACAACTGTGTAATTTATGATTAAAATGATCTTAATTGGAATATTTAAATTCTGAGCAGTTCAAATGTCTGCACAAAAAGTACCCTTTTGGAAGATGTCCAGACTGAGCACACATTGAGGAGCATGTAGCCCCCAAAACTGGGCATGTATGTGTTCAGTCTGCACATATGGAGAGAATGGGGAAGCTTGGCTGAGGGGGCTGGTGCTGATCTCATGGGTGAAACCTGATATTAAAACTGGGATGGTGGTTTGGGATGGAAGCAGAGGGAAGAGACTTCTCCTTGGATTTGGAAATGCAGGTGAGCTTCCTAGGGTGTTCTTGGTTTCAGCATAAGTGCAGAGGAGGAAGGAAGGAATGGTCTTAAGGGCAGCACAACTTGCCCTCTCCTGTTCACCTCAAAGGACAGATAATCACTTTTGTTAGCACCTGCTCCTGTCAAACCCTTGCACGATTTCACCATTGTTAGTATCTGATTCAAGTTCACATGTAAGTAAAGATGTTAAAATTGGAGGAAGTGGGTGCTCACCAGCAGGGTGAGAAATAAAAGTTCTGGATAAAAAGGCAAAATCAGAAGGAGAGCAGGTTGGTAAGACCTAATAGCCCCCCTAAAGAGAGAGACATCTGGGAGCATCTCTGGTTCCAGTCTGGCTGGAAATAAAAAGAAAATAAGA
>NW_026294739.1:34374461-34401961 GCF_026119805.1 Tympanuchus pallidicinctus | reverse complement strand
TCCAGCCCATCCGTAGTAGTCTGTGCCATGGGATTTATAAAGCTGTGATTTGCAAGGCCATGATTTACAAAGCCCTACATTCTGACCTTAAAACCAGCATGACAAAACTTTGGAGAATGCGCAGTCTCAGTTGATTTTCTACAGATAATTTTTGCACTGAAGAAGCTATGTGATTTTACTATTAGGTTGCAGCAATTGGTGAGCTCCCTTTTCTTGTTCCCTGTGCGCTATTAAACCTCTGAAGAAGCGAATGGCTGAGGCGTAAAATGATATGTGACCTCCTTGAATTTTCCCACCCAAAAATGAGGCTTTAACTTCACTCTGAGTGGAAGAGAAAGATTGCATTAGGTTAGGGCTGCGGAAAGGACACAGATGTCCACTAATAAAAATGGGCTGTCCAGCCACTGAGAGGTGGGTGTTTTTATTTGGGTAAAGGCATGCGAACAGAAATGTAATGGCTGTTCAAGCTGGAATTACATCATAAGCTCTGTCCTCTCATGAGAGGATTTCATACTTGCCTAAAACAACGTTGCCCAAAAATTTTGGACCAAGAAGCATGCCATGTACCTGATACTTTAAATAATGCAGTGGAAAAGGGCTGTTATCACTGGTTAGCTTCTTTGTGCTTTGTAGCTGGGAATTTGTGAACTCTGAGTCTGGTAGTATTGTAGATCAGCAATGGGTGACTTGCTGTAGCTTTGTGGACTTCAGTGGGAAAACTCCAGGTGTTTACATGCATGTGTTGAATAGCTGGTGTCCATTTTGAGAGAGGGGTGGAAATGCCTCACTGTGAGTTTCTGTGAAGTACGTTTTGTGAGAGTGGTGTGCTGCTAGCTTCTTTCATGATTCCAGCAGTTTGCTCCAGAAAAGCTTTTTCTTACAGTGAAATACGTATTGTGCTCATATATATTTTTTTAAATTCATCTAACTTGCTTGAAGAATTGCAATATAGCAGGATGTTTAAATGTGTTATTAACAAAATGTGCTTTGCCTTTTTTTTTATATGATACGTAACAATGTGGGATTATGTCTTATGAGACAGTTAAATATGCTCCGTGTATTTGGATTCCCAGATATAATGCTAGCTTGTTGGGGGCTTTTTTAGTGTGGGTTTCTTGTTTTTTTTGTTTTTTGTTATTTTTTTTTGAAACCACAATTGCAGAACAATGAAGGAGTCTGCTGGGGGATTTTGAATAGTGTACTCTAAATAAATAAAGATTTATATGAGGGAATCTAAAGGCCTAACTGTTGCTTGGATGCAGCTGTCTTTGAATCTGACACCTGGTCATACTGACAACTACCTAACAGGTGGATCTTCCTTTAAAACTAGTTTAAACTAAAAAGGAGAAAAAAGGCATACACTTTACATATTCATTAACCGTGATGTGCTCTTTTCATTTACTTTTTTTTTGATTGATTGAAGTATCAACAAGGAACTAAGCTCTGCACTATAAAATAAAAAACATTTTATTCATGTGATAAGGTTCTGCTCATGTGACGTAGCATGTGCTGCTGGGCTTTGGACATAAGCACAGTCGTAAAACAAGACATACTTGCTAAATGTCTGCTGTAAGTGAGGATTCACACACTGTGATGGAATTTAGATTCCTAAATCTTCAGATAATTGGTAATGTAAAATTCTCTTAAACGTTGAGATAGCTTATTTAGGTGACTGTCCTTGTTAGGTTCAGGTAAGTTCCTGTGTACCAGCACTAACGTGAGAATCTGCTTGTGTACAGAACCTCCATGTTTTGCATAAAGGAGGGGCCTCAGGATTCAGGAGCTCAGCCAGGTGCCCAGTAGATATGGTAAGACTCAGCTTCATTTGAATGCAGACAGAAATGCTTTATTTCATCAGGACTGTGGCAGTCTAGGAAGTTCTAGAGCGATCATATATGTAATTAGTTTTGTTTCTGCTCAGCATCTGAGAGTCCTGTATAATAGGCAGTTGTGAAGTATTTGGAAAACACAACTGAAAGTAATGTTTCACATTTGTATGTTCCCATAAGTGTATTTAACAGTTAATGAAGGCCATGGGACTGAAAGCTGTTGAGGCAGAAATCTTATTCAGAGGAAGACTAGAGCTGTAGTGCTCTCTGACTCATTTGATCCTCCCATATCTCCTTTGGGATTCAACCATTTTTAAAAGGAATTACAGATAGCAGTAGAAGAATAGCTTTGTTGCTGGCTATTCAATCCATGGTGTTTCAACATAGGACACAGATTAATGTAATTTATTGTGTTGACTTTTGTTTTCTGGACATCAGTTCAGTACACCCAAACTCCTTCTGTATAAGGCTCTGAGGAGCCATCAGTTGGTAGCAGTTATAAAACACTGGGCTAGATATTCACTGGTGACTTGGAGGTAAAACTCTTTATGCATTGGATCTCTAGTGCCCTGAGCCATCCAGTTGTCTGCGTCAAATAACCCCAATGTGCCTTGTGTCAAATATTACTGATGTCACTATTGACATTGTGTCAAAAAAATGTCATACCTAATGTCTGTCACTGAAGAATGGTGGTAGAATCAAAATGTGACAAAAAACACTTAGGGACAGATGAAAGTACTGTATGTCTTTCTCATTTCCCCTCAAAGGGAACTAAGTAAATTGTGAGTGTCTGCTTAAATTTTCATATGTAGCACAAGTAATTGTTTATTTCTAGCCATTGAGGTTATACACTTAAATTCCCCAGAAATATTGGTAAATAGATGACATTACCCCTGAAAAATTTCAAAACTACCCAAGTTAGCAGTCGTAGCTAGAGCTGGTGTAGAACAGATCCATCTGTTCAGCCAAGGTAGCAAATAGCTGCAAATATAGGAATGCAGTTGAAAGACGGTACAAGATTCTGGGCCGTGAAAAGTATAGTGATGAAAACAGATTTGATTTGGTAAGTTTTATTACACTTCTGGATGTTATTTGGAAGTGCTGTCTCTGAGTCTCTGGCTCACTGAGTTGAGGTGTGTGTCCTTCGCTTTCAGCAGCAGCATTGTGAAGCTGTGTTGCATCTGAGGTCTCACAGCTGAGAACCTGCAATCAGCCTTGGGCAGATGGCTGCAGTAATTCCAAAGCACTCCTTTAAAGTAATAATAATGAAAACAATGGAAGACTTTGAAGCAGTATTCTACTCTGCTCTTAGAGCAGCTGCCTGCTGTTTTCTCAAGCAGGTACCTTGTGCTGCCTTGAGAGCCTCCTGACTTGTGTGAAATAGTGTCAGCTTGTTGTCCAGGCAGTTCACGTGGTTTGTTAGAGCCCCAAGGTCAAATCTTCTCAAGCAGTAACGAAATGTTAAGAGACAGCACTTGATTTATCCATCAAAAGGCTGATGTATCATGAGCTGTTTCAGTTTTGTACAGTTTTTCATGAAGGAGCTGTATTCAGACTGTAAGCAGCCTGACGTCTGGGTCAACCAGAATCAGTAACTGCTGAGCAGCTGTACCTTCAGCCCATGGCCTACCTGTACTGACTGCAGCTATCTGGGAGGCAGTGCTGACAAATCATGGAAATCCCAATGCATTTCTCTCTGAATCCCAAATGCTGGGATTGTTTTGGGATTCTTAAATATAAAACCAGTTTTTTAAGTTTTGTGAACTTGGAAGCCATGCTAATTTTTTGTTTCTGAAGCATCTTTGCTTAAACACAACAACAAACAAAAAAAGAGAGGATGCTCTGAGAATGCTGGTAAAAGCTGGGGTGAAGGAATAATACGTTCATCAGTAGAAACATTCAGGAAAGTGAGAAAGATGTGAATGCAAAGCATTTACCTAATTACTGACACAACTGGATTCAACAAACTGATGAAGTAAATTATTTCTTGGCATTACACTAAATTCATTCCTTAAAATGCAGTCTTGCACACTTTACCTCTGAACTGTACAGTATTTTCAAGTTCAGTGCTGCCAGTATTTCTCAATTAAGTGCAATGGCTGATACTGAAGATTTTGTATATGAGTCACTTACTGTCCTACATTCAAACTCAGAGCTCACTGTGATGTGTGTTTGCATCTCTGAATTAGTACCTCTGATCTCCCTGGCAGGTTGTCTTCAAAAGAGTGGACAAGAATCTGCCTAAGTTTTGCTGGGAACATTGTGTAGTCCACAGTGCCCCTGGAAGGCCCCTTTCCACATGCAGGCTCTTTCTGCCTTCATTGTCTCATTCCCCTATCTGAAGAGGGATCTGTTACAGCTTTCATACCTATGCCTCTTTTGAGTTTATAAAAAATATTAGAAACTTATCCTGACGAAGTCGTGACTTCCAAGGGGCCTAGAAGCACAGGGATGAAGGGAGATGCCCCTGCAAATCTCTGTTCCAGTCCAAGTCTTGAGATGGATCTGAATGGAGAGTTTCCTTTGTAGCATTTTCAGACATTAAAATTTCTGTTTCATACAGTGATTGGCCAAGATTGTTCAAGCTGTTCTATTTTAATAAATAATATATACATTAAGAGATTCTACAACTCCGACCTTTTGGCATTCACCTATGCTGATGCAACTGTGGGTTAATCCTTGCTCCAATTAAAAGAAGAAGGTCAAGAGAAGACTGAGAGGCAGTAGGAGTGGGTGAATGAATGTGCTGGACTGGAATAACTGAGGCTGTGCTTAGAACCCTCACTTGTGATACGAGAAGCCAAATCCCTGATCTACCTTGTTCTGACCTAGGCCTGAATGTAAGCCTCTCTCATTCTCTGGGAATAACCTTACTTCTAAGGTTTTCTTTATGAAATCCTGGTAATACAGATTTGTTCTGTTCTTTGTAGGGTCTTCTGCCTCTGCTTGCCCTCTAAAGCAAAGGCATGAATTCTGAATTCATATTAATTCTACAAACATTAATCCCCATTAAAAGAGTTAATGGCTGGACTTAGTCTTTGCTACAGCCCTCAGCGTGGTAAAGTGACACACTGCAGTTTAATACCCCAACACAGCACGTTTCCTTCCGTTTAAAGTTATCTTTCTCATATTTAGCAGCTCAGTAATGAGAATACCTGTACAACATTAATACTCTAATAGTATTTACTAACATAAATATTTGCTTTCTGGAAGCAAAGTTACACAAAATTCCTGAACTGCAGTCTAAGCAACTGTTGGAATGTTTGAGGTAAGAAAGCTGACCTTTGGGAAGATCAACATCTCGAAAACAGAGTGACCACTGTTTGTAACTTGTGTCCATAGTGAGGGGGCTTGGAATGGCAGGAGGGCAATCAGTGCACACTGTGTCACTGCGGAACTTCAGTGGAAAGTTCTTGTCGTTATAATTACTTTGATAACAGAAAATATTTTGCATGAATTTCAGCATATCCTTGTACGCTCAAAACAGACAGTTCGGCAAGGTCTTTCTGCAACAGATAAGGAAAATAAATAGAAAGAGACCTTCATTTATACTAAATGTTAGGAATTGCAAAACCTGTGTGAAGAGTCTTGAGTCAGCTTTGTTCTAAATGCTGATGAAGTTATATTAACCGCAGCTTGAAAGCAGAGCAAAAAATGTCTTTGAGAAATTATCTTTTCCACATAAATTCTACTTCTTCTCCCTCAGATTATTAGGTTGCCAGCCATTATTTTCAAGTGTTTGAATTCAACGTGCATCGTAAAATACTGTATCCATATATCCATGTTGCTGCAGTTGTTAGCTGAGTGACAGTCCTGATACATAGCCAAAGCAGCCTTGATGAGGTGCGCAGATGACTTTTAAGTGATTGACACCTGCAAGAGTGAAGTTTTCAGTCTTTCCTCAACTGGAGATGTTTTTCTAACTGTGGACACTATACGGAAGTCTTTAAAGCAGTAAGCCTCCCACAGGTTTATTTTTGGGACTGGTGTACTCAGGTGAGTGCAGACATGAGCCTGAGGCAGTCTGGAACAATCAGGTGGTAGAACTTTTTCCAGGGAGAGCTTGTAGTTGAGAATGGAAATAGTCTTTACTTGGTTATAATGCACTTCTCTTACTTTGATTATTTTCATTTTAAGGATTTTTATTTTTATTTTTTTTTTTGCAAAGGGTCTTACAATCTCATATTTCTTTCCTTAGCAAAGTAGTCCTACTTAGCTAATTTATTTTTCGGCTTTAAAACATCAGCATTTTATAGATCTGAATTTCACAATGTGAGGATGATTGCTACGTACAATTTGCAAAATTGTGATTAACCAGCCCCTGTTTTGAGTCAGTTCTCCCTAATTCACAAAAGGCTTCCAAGAATAGTCTGCACAAAATTCAGTGTGCAAATTGTAGGGCAGATTTTTAGAGGGCAGTTTAAAGAATGAAGTCCTAAGGGTTTTATCTATATTTATATCTCTTGTTAAACCAAACTCTTATGTAAATGTTACAATCTGTAAATAACAAGCCGAGCAGCTTTCTTAAAGGAAAAATTGCATCCACATTTTTTGAGATTTGGCTAAATTATTAACTTACACAATAGACTAATATACAAGTATATTTGGAAGCTACTAATGCTAGTCTGTTTCCTCATCTCTATTTTATGGATATTTAAAGGTTTAAGAATAGATAGACCTTTCATTTTCCAGTAAAAACTGTCTCAAATTGAAAAACACTGCCCTTAGTGATGGCTTGAAAAAATTGAGATAGCTTTTGTATACTTTTACTTTTTATAGCCATTAATGTTGTAGTAAATCTTGTATTATTGTATACAGTCTAGATTATTCTTCATTCTTTTGCCTTTGGACAGGAAAGAAATTACTGGCTTCCATCAGTGTTATTGGCAATCCCCATATTCTGACATCTGTTCCTTTCTAAACATTTTACCAACCTTGATGAAATGTAGTTTAGTGTTAGAAGCTGACTTGAAGAAAAAATTGGATGATAAAAAAATAACATTGATTAAACACCAGAAGTAATTTACCAATGACTATCAATATTTTGATGGCCACAGCAGTTTATTTCAGAAAAGCCTGACATTTTATAGAAATTTTAATCATATTTAATCTTTGAATTAAGCTGAATAAATGATTTCTCATTTTTTAAACAGAAGGATGAGAGACTGATTTTGCTCAATTTTAATCAAACTCTTTGAGCATTGTTCCTGTGAATGTTTGGGGCATATTTTATAGATAATGTACATCACCCAAATTAAAAAAAATCTTTTTTTTTTTATACACAGTGGTAATGTCATTTGTTGTTTTGCCCTTTTTGTGGAGCTGTGCCAGTGGAATGCTAGACCTAGATTTACCTGTGCTGGACCAGTGCTGGGGTGGGAGGGTCCTGTAGGGCACTCGAAGGACAAACAACAAAGGTGACAATAGCCTGGTAAGTCACCAAGCTTCTTTATTAACTGTGTTTCACTAAGGTAAAGCAAAATAATGAAAGATGGGTGTTGTTTCCTCTGATATCAGGTGCAGAGCAATTAAGGTTGGGTGGTGGGCTGCAGGAGGACCCTTGCAAGCGGTTCTTAGGAGTTGAGGCAAAAGAAGGGGTACGCATTTAATTTTCAGGGTCCAATTTCCAAGCTAATTGCATTGTGAAGGAGGAGTAGGGTATGAATAATACCTTCTCGGCAAAGGAAGTATGTGGGAAATAAATTGAGTTAACGTATATGTTCTGATGCTGTATAAGTGGTAGATGTATAAGAGGATGGGATAAAGAGTTTGTCAGTGTGGTTAGATTTTTTTTTCCCCAGAAGCACTTAGCAGCAGTCTCAGCATAGCTGCTGGAATTCACGTTTTTAACTTTGGACTGATAATGTTTGGGAGCAGAGTTTGGGCAGTGTTTAACTGCAAGAGACATCTGGATTCTTGCTGAATCTTCTTCAGAGGAGCCATAATATTTCAAGGTGGGAGGAAGGCATATTTCTCCAGCACTGTATAAGTATCCAAACCATCGAGGACAAAATGAAATCGCAGCTCTTGATGAATTCACTCGGTCACACCAAAATTGTGAGAGGTGGAATTAGACTTCTACCAGTAGGACTTCATAGGACTTCAAAGACTGTTTATGATTCCCTTATCTTGAAGAGTAACTTGAACTTTGAGGGTTCAAGGTAGTTGCTAGAGACTTGTTTTCTCCATCTTTATGTGAAATTTTAATTTGAAGGGAAATTTTCCTAACAGCTCTCCTTTAGAAATTCAGCATTTAATGTGTCAAGTTTTTCTTTCATTTCCAAGAACTCGTGTATTGTTAGCAGAAACTGAGTGGTCTAGGTTAAAGTGGTGTGTAAACTGACAGTTTCTGGATTCTAGTACTCTGCTAATCATAAAAAATTCACACATTTCAGCCGGGGACCTCTCAGCATGTTTTATAAACTCATCCAAAGATGAATGAATTCTCACGGTTCCTTGCTGAGGATATTTAGTAGAGAAAGTAAACATTATAGACAAAATGTCACTTTTTAGAAGTGCATTGTTTTTCTCGAAGCTGATTTTCTTCCTGCAAGTACATCGGCTTCAACTGTGCTCACATGTACCCACAAGGTTTGCAGCATGGTGGTTTGTGGAGGCAGTGTGGGGACAGGGGGTGACCCAAGCTGGGATCCAGGCCTTTCCTTGGGCTCAGAGTTAATGACTGGAAGTGGGAGACAGACCCTGACTTTGTCTTCTTCCAACGGATGAAACTCAGTTGTTTTGACACAGCTGTGTTTTACACAAACATTTGGAATAATAATAATAATAATAATAATTAAAAAAATCCACACTTTGATTTCCAGCTCTTAGGAGGGAAAAAAAAAAAAAAAAAAAAAAAAAAAGGAAAATTATCTCTCTGTAGTCACATCTATTATCTTTTGTTCAAGGGTGGAGAAGTGAGGGGAGAGATTGAGCGGCTCTCCCCAGGTGTCACAGAGCTGACAGCAGGAGCCTCCCCAGGACCTGGGAGCCCAGGCTGACCAGGGCTGCCTCTAATCGCTAGAGGGTCTGTCAGACCATAGTGCCTCATAGCCTCCTCGTACCATCACACAGGCTGCCTTTAACATATGGTTTCAAATCTGTTGGTATTCACCTGCTCAGATACATGTACAAACTACTAGTAGGAACTACATAAATATCTAACAGATGCACACGTTCACCCTGGGATTAATGCATTCTGGACTCGGACCCGTCAGCATCGCACCCTTTCGCAGTCGCGTTTTATTTTTTCACTTGCTCATGTGGTGTACACCTGTGACATGCTGGCGATGCACTTGCTTGCAGTGAGAGAGCCCCTCGGGTTCAAAGCTATCCTTATATCTTTGTTCCCTTACGGGTGAACCTTTTGAGGTTTTCTCTTAGTGTTCAAAAGGTTTGAGCACGGCATTACATCTTTAAAACCTATTCTGACCCTCTTTTGAATATGCTGAATATAAAAGCAGAAATAAAGCAAGGAAAACTAGATAAATAGATGCAGGGAGACATCATAAGAAAAAAAAACACTTCTGAGCTTGCCAATATTACTTCATGCTTTTTATTGCAAACCTCTACACTAACAATAGACCACCAGCTCATGCATCTGGGTGTGTGAATTGAAGGTACACTGAATGTGTGGGCTTTCCAAATGTAGCTCAATAACAGGAACACCTGTGCTAAATAACTTTGCATTGATTTTATGTTATTATTATTACTATTTTTTTATTACAATATTTGCAGTCCTCTTTTAGAACTCCATATAGAGTAAAAAAAGGAGTTTTCAACTTCAGATGCAGAATTCTCGCAAGATTCGATGGAGGCATTTAGAAAATCACAGGGATTTATATCCACTAAACAAATATAGTGATGGTCATAAATGGAGGAGAGATTGTTCATTTTTTGCATCCAGGTTTGCTAATGTAGGTTGGCTCTGGCTCATCTCCTTGCTGTTCTGTCCTGTTTTGTTTCTCTTAATTGAGCAGTTGATGTTTCAGTAGCCAAAAACAACAGAAAGCTTAGGAAAAATAGTGGCACTATGTAAATGTGAATCTTATGGTGAATCACCAATATCAAATTATTAATATTTGTTAATTCATGGCTGTTTCATGAAATGACATAGCAAATCAGAGAGAAAAATCAAGGGATTTCTATAACTTTAATTCTCATCACAGAGAACAGATTCTACAGAACCACGTAGTTGTTATTGGTACTAATATTATTTGGAGTCATACATTAGGTTTAGTGTTATGGGTGATGTTGAATTTCAGGGGGAAAAAACGTTGCCTTTTGCTGCCAAGAATTTACTGTAACATTCTGTGCTATGAATCTGAGAACTATAAAATTGGACATCATAGGTAAAATATAAGCTTACTTTCTGGTCAGCTTGTCAGCAGTGTAAATGAATCCAAGGGTTGCTCACAGGGCCAGTTAACCTTTTGTTCTGTCGTGATACCCAAATGTAAGGTTCTCTTTCATCTAAGTACCTACCAATTTATGTCCGTAATTTCTATTAATTCTGAGTCTCTTTCTTACATTGCTGTTACTTGAAATGGAAAATATTGGTTACAATCCAAAGGAAAAATTTATAGCCTGTCACTGCAGCCTTGTGCTATTTTAATACAATAATACAAATGCATTCCCTCTTTGTGATAAGTGTATTTTTCCTTTTACTTTCTCATGCGATGCTGAGACCCTTTCCAGACTTGCTTTGTCTCTGTGGTACCAAGGATTATAAAAGCCTAAGGAGCCTTCAGGGGTATCTGCTGACCTTTGCAGCAAGGGGAGCAGGCTCCCTTGTTCTGTCCTAGTCAGACTGGGACTGTGGAAGGCGATGGGGCTTGTGGTGCTGCTCTGTTAGGTCACCTGTGCTCTTGTGATTGTTCTCCAACGCCCTGTAGGAAGCAAGGCATCTGCCAGCGTTGGGGAAAGTACAAACATTCCCAGGCCAAGTAGTGTTCCTGTGGATGAGCATGATGAGGAGAGGGGGCTCAGAGCAGAGAAGCGCTGTGTGGCTGGAAAGGAGACCCACTGGACAGCATTTTCTTTCCAGCAATCAAGGGAAGATGGGAGTCCCGCAGCAGTAATGTGGACTCCTCTAATTACCACTTCCAAGTTATTAGCATCTGGAGCCCTTTTTCCCTTTCCTATCTAACAATTACAGAGTGGGATAGATTAACGTGTTGTGGAGGCTGTATGGGGGACTAAGTTTCTCACTGTTGGCATGTGGTGCTTTGCTGAAGTGGGCGCTTTCAGCTGAAGCCCTGGGTTTTTACCTGCTGTTGAATCCCACACAGTTTTCTTCATAGATAATGATTCAATTACCACCCAAATTATTTAATTACTTCCCTGCCCCCACCAAAGAAAAAGAAGCACATCTTAAAAAGCCAAAGAAAACCAGTCGGACACATGTTTTGCACATGAAGAATCACGTCCATAGTAAAATGGGATCCATATGTATAATTTGGATGTGAGCATCAATGCTCAGTTTAGCTTTGCCCACATGCCAGTGTGTGTGTGCTGCTGCCGAAAGCTCAGAATTTTCTTGCTAAATCACAGACAAAATTTGAACTCAGGGTTGCGTTAGAGTCATAAGTTCATAGTTTTCTGTTGTTTCTTTCCCCATGTATAGTGTCCTTTGTTTACAACCAAAATCCTCTCTAGATTAAACTTTAAAAAGACTCTGTGATTTAATGGACTTAGGATCAGATTCTAACCTCCAGCCTGAAGAAAGCCTGACTGCAGCTCTCAATAGCAGTAGAGGATTGTTTGCAGTTGTGAAGCAACGACCGCCAAACATTATTTAGAAAAAAAGATGCTGGGACTAATTTTTGCATGGATTAAATATTCAGATGAGCGTTAAAAAAAACAAGTAACAATAGATGGTGACACATGCAAAGGGTAAAAGAGAAATTGCAACCATTCCAACAGAGCATTGCACTGTTTTAAAACCGTAAATATCTTTGGAAGAAAACTTCATATAAAGAACTATGCTGACTTGAAGTTATCTGCTGCATATGTCCTGCAGAAGGTTCTGGACAGATGGAAGATTGTCCAGCGTAAATCTGTTTGCTGTTTCAAAAATTTATACAGATAACTGTTTTTTCAGTTCATCTTCCAAGTTTGGGGCTTGTTTATGCTTATACGTTAATTTTATTCCTTCCTTTCACTTTCCTCCTAAATCAGAACAATCTTGTAACTGTAAGATCAGATCCTTGCTATTGCTCAGGTACTTTGTCCTCTTCTGAAAGAGGAAAGCATCTGTGACTCCGCTGGCCTCCTGAAGACTGGAAATGCCATTGCTAGGGCTGCCCTCAGGAAGTGGCTGAGGTAGCAGAGGTATGCCATCTCTCTGAGCATGCAGCTGGAACAGGGGGACAAGCTTTACTATCAGGTTAGTTCCCTGTTGAATGCAGGTAAGAAGCTGAATTAGACAGAGAATGGTCCTGAAGCTTGCTCTACTCTACACCAGTATTTGTTGAGTAATCTGAGGGCTGTTTTGTAGCACAGGGATATTTTGCCATCACATCTCAGTTATTTTCTGGGCAGGAGAAGTGAGGTTTCGGATTTTAAGTGTGGACTGAGCTTTCCTGTGTCTGCACAGAACTTAGATGGTTTGGGGATATTGATAGTATTTAACATAAATAAAGCAAATATGAAAGCAAGTAATTATTCAAGCAAAACATAGATGCCTTTAGAGCATTTATTTTCATGATTTTGTCTTATCATTGCAATCTAGCTCCTGAAAGATAAAGCAAACTGCCTGCTACAAGCACTTCATTATACAGTAACTTCTAGACCTTCCTACTAGAGCTTGATGATCAGTTACTTCATAAGGAAAAAAATCTGTTTTTAAAAGCCGTGTTTTATTTTTGTTTGTAATTATCTCCACATAAGTCTTCAACTTTGACTCTTGAGTTAGACACACGTGCACGCTGAGTTGCATGAGTAAGATTTGTGACAGCAGTCATGTGGCATTTCCAGCCCATAGTTGTTCTCTGAATCAGTCCCTAATTCCTTGGCAGTTCCGGCAAACCAGCAACTGGCTGATCTGAGTTTACCTTTGGGATTCAGAACTCAGCTCAGGTTTTCATGTCATAGACAATGATTATTAAAATAGGAGGGAAGTACTTGTATCTTCTTGTTGTGTTATCTTTTACTAGGGAGCAATTTCTTAAAACATGAGACCCATAAGAAGAACAGCATCAGCTGGAGGGCTGGTTTGTATGAGTGTTTTTGTGATTTGTTCCTGTGTCTTCTCCTGAGTGTTCTCGTTAAGTTCTGTGGTTTAACAATTGTATTTCTCAGATACTTAAATGCAGTGTATGTTTCACTCTTCTGTCACGTAACTCATCCTTATAAATGTATGCAGTTGAAGTTTTAGAGAGGAAATGGTTACGCTGAATTTACCAAGGTGCTGTTGTTTGCAGAAAGTGCAACCAGCTTCACTTCCCGCCCAGTGGCTCAAATATGTTATCCATAAAAATATTAAGAAATTTAGAAAGATTTTTTATCTCTAAGTAGTGCTTTTAAAATCTTGTTGCAACTCCACAAGAAGTCTAAACATCTTATGTATCTGAGCTTATTGTCTGTGCATTCACAGTGGATCCCAGGGAGTTGTTTGGGACTCTATACTATTTCAGGACTAGGACTACAAAAAGCACTTGAAAATAAGGCTAAGATGGATCAATCCAGGCAACTTTTTGCCTGGTAAAAGATTAGGAAATATCAGAACTCGTCCAGAGCCAGTCTGTGTGGAAATCTCGAGAAGGTCCTCCCTCTCCTTCGGACGAGCGCCTTATCTGTGAGGGTGCTGCTCATTCAACTACAGATAAATTCACGCTCATTTCTGGAGAAATGTATAAGTCTGTGCTTGCATGAATGCGTGCATGAAACCTAGGTTTCAAATCTTCATGTGGGTGATGAGTGCCATGGTGTGAACCAACAGGGCCTCTCTGTCGGCTCCGAATCCCATGGTACTGCCGTGCAGCCTGGCCCTGCAGTGCACCGTCAGAGGACTCTGCCAGCAGAGCAGTGGCTGATAAAGACAGGCAGCAACAGCAGCAGCAGCGCTGGCCTTCTCCACAGCAGGGTACCACAGATGTTTCAGATAACAAAGTGAGCTTCGCTGACAGAACATGTGTATAATATATAAAATAATGGGAACCGAAAGAAAAAAAACAGGGCCACTCCAATCCACCCATGTAAAAATGTTTTTTATTTATAACTGAGCAGCTGAATACAAATGTTGTTTGGCTATATAGAAGTGGAAAAAAAAAAAAAAAAAGAAATACCAGGCTGATGTGGATGAGAAACTGTGCATGGCTTCTAGTAAAACACTGTGCATTGAAATCTTTTTCTTGTCCCTTGGGTGGGTCCAGATCTTCAGCTGGGGTAAATCAATGCAATTTTAGTTCCTAGCAATTACATGCTTTGCTTTTCTTTTTTTCTTTTTCTTTTTTTTAACCTCCTCTAAAGATCTGACTATACTGTGGTTGTGGGGAAATCTTGTGGCCAGGGTTTCCTGCATAACCCTATGGAAAACTGAGAAGCTTTCTGCCAGAATCAGCTCTGCAGAGCAGTTGCCACCCCGAGTTTGTCAGGGTGGACCCGGAGAAATGGTGATGTGTGGTGGTGGCCCCAGCTGCCAGAAAAAAAACAACCAAGCAGTTCTTATGTAAGATAATTAGCTGGGAAGTGGAACCATCACAGCAAAAATCCCTGCTTTTGTGATAGAGGCTTAGGAGAGAGATCTACCGTTGAAGTGTCCCAAAGAAGTAAGTCTGACCTAATGGGTGAGGAATCCCTGAGTGAAGGATATTTTGGGGGGCTTTCCTACATCAGTTCTGGCAGAGTGAGCGAGAAGCAGGAATAGGGCATCCAAGAAATTGCCGGGTCACCCAAAAGGGTCCACTGGTATCTATACTTGGTGCTCCTGTACTGGGGTCCCACATGGCCAACTTAAAAAGGGTTGGAAAACAACCAGGAGCAGGAGGCATGGGCTGGGCTGCCTGCTGTTTCCCCATGTGCCCATTCAGGATGAGCCAGCGCAGGTGTGTGCAGCTCATTGGGCTGCCTTTGGCAGTGGCAATGGGATTCAGAACAGTGGAACAGGAAACTCCTATCAGAGGCTAATAAACGTTTCCTTTTAAAATGGGGAGATGCTTATGTGAGTCCAGATACAAAGGGAAAGTAAGACAGCCCCCAGAGGAATCACCGAGGTAATAAATGTACTTACTAGGGCAGTGTGTGCTGGAGCGAGGCAGAAATGGGCTCAGACCAGAAGAAAATTAGAACCTCAAAGTGCAAGCTGAGGCAGGCTGGTCAGATGGAATTCAACCCTATCCTCTGAAACAAGTGTGTATGCTGGTGCCTGCCTGCCTTGATTACCTGGGACTGGCATGGCCAACGAAAAAGAACGGTGTCTTATTTTGCCACCTGTCCTGCTTGAAGAAGTAAGACATGCACACAGAATATGTTAACCAGCTGAAGAAGGGTTGGGCTCTCTGGACATGCACATCTTTAAGTACAGGTTGTGCTGCTCCTACTGCACTGTGGTGGATCAGGGTCTGTTTGGCTGTCAGGTTAGCGAGATGCAGAGCTCAAAGCCGTCAGGTGGCTCACATCCTTTGGGACTGGCTGTGGGCTGATGGCTGGGCCAGCACTGTGCTGCACGTACTCTTGTATCCTTTATTTTATTCCGAATACGATCATGGAAGTTGTGAGAGGTAAGGGTACACTTACTTACTTACAGTGAAATCAACATGAAGTTGGAGACAGATGGTCTGTAGTATCTGTCTCTGAAGCTGAAATACAACTACGACTAAGTTGTGGCTGTATATATGTAGTGGTCACTTCAGCAAAGCTTGTATTTTCACTGGTCCAGTAAAGCAGGATATTTAAGAGCAGGAGTAGCCTATTGCTTTCTTTAATGGGAGGAAGTAAAATAAATCCTGATTTGAGCATTGTCTTATAATTGAGATCCACATTAAACAGGCCAAGGTCAGAACTCTAGACAGAAAATGCTCATCAAGCTGCCCAATAAGATACCTTTATTCGGCCAAATTGGAAAACTTGTGCGTTACTCAAAAGATCAGAATAGAATCCTTTCTGAGCAAGGTTAGGAGGGATAGAAACAATCGGCTTAAATAGAGTATTTTTACTTCATAGGAATGTGGTTCTGATTGCTGAAAATGTATCCCTTGCATGAAGTACAAGTATAATCCTATGCCTACTTTGCCCTTTGAGTAAAAGTATGCTTAATAGCAATTTCAGGGAAAAAAAATCTATTTAAAGCCTGTTGAGCAGAATATCTACTTTCAGAGGGAAACTATAAGTGAATAATGTTAATGGAGTTCTGTTTTGTAAAATGCATAGGACAACTAATAGAATCAAGCTACTGTAATAGTGGATGATTGAATTACATTTAAGAGAGTACCTAATTTATGACCTTTAAAAATAGTTTTAGAGCTGTCTGCCTGATAGGTTTTGTAAATCCTAGACCTCCTTCATACAAAAGTTTTAGGAGTCTCATCTCTCACTTTATATTATGGTCAGAGGACCATTTGTGCTATTGTACGTCAGCAGTTCCATTAAAATATTTAAGTAGGCTAATTACTAAAAGAAAAAAATTGCCCTCTGGAGAAAATTATTGTACCTGTTTATTAGTGTGTGAGAAGTTCTTAATCTGGGAGTAAATTGTGAACAAAAGCAATGAGCAATGACCAGAGCTAGAGTCGCCCGAGAAAAAGGAATTAAGCCTTATAAATACTGATTATTGATTGCTTTTCCCCAAAACTTAAGAATTTATTTTCTTAAAAAACAAACAAACAAACAAACAAAAAAACCCCAAAAACCAAAAGCAAACTTTTACATAGCTTACATCAATCACTAGCGTATTATGTAAAGGAACATAAAGTTTTACACCCCATCTTCCTCCCATTTATTTTTACTTTGCTGTGAAACCTTTGATGCAGTGTTACCTTGTGCAGAGTCCCCCAGATTTGTTGCATGCTTTATTCAATTTCTTTGAATTTTACCACTTTTAAAGAGATGACCACTCTTACAGTTATTTTATGTTGCATTCTTTGGGGAAAGTGAAGAAAATCTGGAAGCCCTTCCATGTGGCACTGGGATTTATATACAGATGTTGTGTGCGAATACCCTTCTAAAACTCTGTTAAGTTTTACATCGTTCCTTAAAACATTCTACAATTTTGTTAGCTTTTGTGCTGGAGAGTTATGCCTGCTGTGGTGTCATTCATTGCTCATCTTAAAAAGAAGGCAGAGAACAAAGGTGGAATAAGCTGCTAATCTTTTGGATCAGCCAGACGTTATTATTCAGTGGTATATGGGAGTTTAAGGCACCAGTCCTTAAGGGCGAGAGGTGCAGGAGAGGGGCTCTGGGGCTGCCAGCAGCAATCACTCCCTTGCAGCATCCTGGTTGTTACAGCGTTGGTGCGTCATGCTGTCTTAAATGTGGCTTTTGCCTGCTGGGTGCAATGGAGCTCTCCACAGAGCATTGCATTTCCAGAGAGCTACAAACAGAATTGGCTAGTTTAAGAATGCTTTTTTTTTTTTTTTTTCTTTTTTTTTCTTTTTCTTTTTTTTAAGATTTAGCAGTAATTTAGCAAGAAAGACCCTTATACTTTATAGTTACTGCTTGCCATAGAGAACAGTGTCGTAATTCTGCCTGGGTTCCCTTTGAGGTAACCTCAAAATTGACCGCTGCAGATTTGGGACAAAAAGCTGCACTACATGTACAATTAATGGGAAGACTGGAAAAAGGCAGTAAGATTTTTGTGGTCAATATTTACAGTTCTGGGCTTTATAATGTAAAGTAAAAACTGTATTGTTTTACAGAGAAGCTCCATTATAGGTCAGCTCTTGTCTTAAGCAGCCACTTGAAAGTGCCCCTTTAGAATTCCAGTACAGTTTGCCCTGATCGTTAGTTAAGGCCCATTTCTGCCACGTCTGTGGTGTTTCACAGCTCCATATGGTGGTTGCTTAAGGCTGATTTAAGAGTAAACAAGAAGTACAGGATTTCAGTCCTACAAAGGTATGGCACTGAGTCTGCAGAAGCGAAGAAATGCAGAGTCGGACTATTCCCTTTATTTCACACTTAGTATGCTAGGAATCAAGCAGGGAGTCTCACTTTTTGTTTTGTCCCTCTTGCTGGTTATTTTAATACTTTTTCCAAGGCAACTTTGTTTGCAATTACTGATGCTCTTCTGAAAAAGAAATTTCTCCACCTCCTGTACACTCAGTACTTGCCACAGGGAGAGCTTCTGGCTTTGCCCCAGACTGCCTAGAGTCTGGATGCTTCTACAGGAAACATCTCTGGAGTGGTGAAGAACATTTTTGAGCATGTGAGAGAGAATGTCAGGTTGAAGCACCACAAATAATTTATAGTTCTCAGTTCCTGTGAAAGTTACCAGTGCTTCCAGTTTCTTCCTCCCACCCTTATTTGCAGTTATCAGTTATAGAATCTTGACTTAATATTGTTAATTGCATAGTAAACAGAACAATATTGTTTGCCTCAAGACAGATTACCATTTCTCATTACAGAATTCTCATAGACCACAAATCATCGATACCATCTCCACCAGTTATAATAAAGTTTATCTTCAATCTGATAAAAAGCATGTACTGAATAATAACTGTTGCTCTTATTGTAAGTGGTTTGAAAACATGCTTTTTAAAAGCTGGGTAGCACTGGAGTTACGATTCTGAGCTTGGCCTAGCAAAGCGAGGTGAGAGGTGTGGACATAAATGGTCTGATCTCCAAATGCTGCGGTGCGTAGGGTTGCACTTCATAACAGATGAACCTCTTGCTATTGGCAGCCAACTAAAACCACCAGTCCCATTTCTCCTGTGTTTATGAGTTGATACTTGAACCTGATATTTGGTGTGTTATGCATTTTCATCTTCAGCTTATTCATGAAGAACTGAAGTGCATTTAGATGCTGGCAGAAAGTTTATCACCTCAGTTCAAACTGCAGTGACCCTCAGTGGTCTGAAGGCTTCTGGCTCCATCCCCAAGATAAGTAATTAGACCTGCAAAATGACAAGCACAAAAACTAAGTACTGGCTAAAATCAAGTCTCGTTTTACTTATCTCCCAAATCCTCTCTACCTCCCATAGTTCACCACCTCTTGAAGAAGCTACTGATGAAGATGAAGAAGAAACTATTTCACACAAACCACCAGTATCCACAAAGGGAATAACATGGCAGAAGTATAGTTATAATAATGCTTTTCAACTATACACAGTGTATAAAGCGAAAATCCTTCAGTAGTGAATTTCCAATTTTCCCCATTGAATTTAGATGCTCTTTAAAAGTCCAACTTTTTAGGCCTAAAAGTTTTTGAGTTGTATGTACGCAGATGGGAGCGAGTGAAGCATTACATAAATGTGCTTAAGAATAATATCATTCCAAATGCTAGCTTCAGCTGAATTTTGCATTTTTCTACCAATTTTGGTTAAGATCAGACTTAGCCGTGAAGTTCAGCTCTAAATACAAACTTTCTCAAAGCCTAGCTCTGCTCTTGGCTCAGAATAGCACTGGTTTGGTAAGAAATGCTAAAACTTTGAGCCAGTTTTAAAATTCAGGGACAACTGAAAGACAACTGAATTTCAAGACAACTGAAAATGTTGTGCAAGTCCAGCAGGGTTTGGGTCTAGGTGTGTGAGACTGTGATTGAATCAGGTCCCAGTTTAATTCTGTGGGGAATGAAGGATTCAGTAGGATTCTGTCAGAGTGGAACCCCAAACTCATTAAAATATTACAATAAAGTAATTAATGCACATGGCCACTAGACACTCTTAAAATGTAAATTTCACAGCTGTAAGAAATTAAATTTGTTTAAAAATAACAGAAGGCTCAAGTACAAATTATGGAGTAAAAGCCTATAAAATTTCAAACTTGGTTTTAAGGCACAAATTTTTTTTTATTTTATTTTTTTTACCAGATCATTTACTTTAGCACTAGCATTCAGAAACTGAATTCTTTGTCTGTCTGCTCCTCTGAAATTGTAGCCAGGCAGCGGTGCAGAACTAGTGAAGTTTTCTTATCAGAAGGTCAGAAGAAGCGCACAAGGCAAATTTTTCTTAAAGCGCGTCTCCCATCACAATCCCGTCTTGTCTTCAAGAATTTCCAGTCTTGCAGCTACGGCAACAAATATTGCGAAGTTCATTGCATGCTGGTGTGAGTAGTTGGCACAGCTGGGAAAAGAGCTTTTTCTCTGTTGACACCAGGTATAAAAAGGGGCTGGGGCCGCTGCTTTGTCACTACATAAACATTTTGGTTGACGGTGAAGAACTTGAGCAATTTGAGTTAAGTAAATGCCACTCCACATCAGAGAGGCTAAGAATATTAGAACTCTGCAGAGTTCAGGATGGAGCAAACGGGATGCTGCAGGGAATGCCGTGCCTGTCTTCTAAATGTAGAGGTCCAATCCTAGATTCTCTGACACTTTCTCACCCACCGGTGTTTACAGACGTGGGTCTGGCTGTAATGCAAGGAGAGACTTTGACTAACAAATATCCCACAGTGTATGTCAGTCTGTTTACATCTGAAGCAACGTTGAAATACAGGGTTCCACACAGGCTTCTTGGCAAACCAACTTCAGCAGAGTACTTGCTTGGTTGAAGGAAGGAATTTTGATCAGAATATATTCCAGATGAATCCTGTTGGAGGTCTACTGTAAAATTTATGCTACGTGCATAACTATTAAAAAGTTTGGATTATGACCCCTCTGATGTTATTTTAATGCTATTTTTTAAATGTAATTATAAATCAAATTATATTTGAGATCTGAAGCTGACAGTAGTGAGCTGGAACACTCTAAGAGCTGCTTTAAAAATAACCCCTCTCAAACTTTATTAGTGATTTCAGAAGGAGATGTGCAAGCAGGCTGGCCAGCTTTATCCACACTGGTTTTGTCTGAGATGAGAAAACTAGCTAAGTGTCTGCTATATTCTGGTTTCCTGAGACATGATACAGAGTTTTTCATCTTTACCTGGGAATGACATTTCCGTAGTCAGGAAACATTGGCTTCTTTGAGCTAAAGCACGAGGCATTAGCTTTGTACTTTCTCCTCTTTGTTTTCTCTATCGTAACTCATTTCTCTGAAGGTTAAGATTTCTAAACACTGATCAGACACACACACACACACACAAAAAAGAAAAAACAAGTATGAAAAACAGGTCATGCTATAGTGAGAAACCCAAGCAACCATAGGAAAGAAATGTGCTTAGAGATTGTGACTGTAACTGTGGTCAATGGAGTTTGCTCATCTGAGCAAAGGTATGTATGTACTTGAGAAAGTGGGCTGGAGAAGAGACCAGGACACAGCTGAGATGATACAAGCATTAAGCAGGGTTGAAACGTTCTTTTAAAACACATCTATATAGATTTTGGTGACTTTATATATATAATTCTTTAGTAGATTTAAGTATTTGCATTACATATTCTTTTAACTTGCCTAAAAATTAACTAATCTACAAAGACAGTGCATTAGGTAGTATTTAATTCAATTTTCCTTTTATGTAGAGGTAGTTTAAGGAAGGAAAAAAGCACTGGGTAGGTAGATCTGAACAAACAATTCATAACAACTCCTTTAGTTGTGTGCTGAAGTTTATCTACTTAAGCAGCTAATAATTTTAAAAATTTGAGCTGAGAGCTTCAAAAGTATACCTTTTGGCCACTATGTGTAGATTATATAAATTAAGTGGTCTTAATTCTATTCCCTGATTAATGGTCGATGCAGCTACATCTACAGAATGAATATTAAATTCAAACTTCAATTTGAAATTTGAAATCAGTGCATATTTAAGCATTCTAGATGTTGACTGTGAAGACATGCTAATATTGGTACAGCACATATGCTCCAAATTTTGCAGACAGACAAAACCAGAATATGGTTAAATGTGTTCCTAATGCTGTTAACTCCAAGTTTTACTTTGAATTGCAGTGTTTATTAGTATTTACTCAGCTCTCTCTTTCGCCTTGTTTTACAGATGGGGAAACAGAGGCAAAGAGGTTAAAGGGCCTCTTCCAGCCACAGAGTGTGTTGATGTCTGTTCCTGTTCCCTAGACATGTGCACAGACTACTAGACTTCACTGCTCTGGCAGCAGCAGGTAAGATGTTGTAGATACAATGTGATTAATTCTTTAATTGACTTACGTATTTCCTGAAAAGGTGAGAGACCCTCAAATATATGCATGTAAGATCTCTGCTTCAACTGAATCCCTGAAAATCACATGGAACAGATTATTTCCTGTTTAGGGGTAGAAAGAGCCTAGATTCAGTGGTTTGTGCCAACTAATAGCTAAAATGTATCTGTGAATTAAACAAACACCCTTTCCCTGACAGTAGTTAAACAGCTGGTGTTGTGGGATGAGGGCCTTTTTTTTCCACCTTCAAATAATGCTCCTTGTGGGAATAGAGCCAAATATCTAGGACTGAAGATGCCATGTTGTTGAGAACACAGGTGACAGTGGATAACATGAATGTTAGAGCATGTTTGGAATTTGCTCAGAATCGTGTAGGCTGTGTTTGTAGTGCAGTTGCTGCAACTCTTGCAGATGTGGTCATTTTGAAAGCTTCACAGTGCAGCAGGATTGTAGCATGTAACGTTGGATCTCCAATTTCTTAGAAAGCATTTTGGCATATAAAGCATACAGGAGTTGCAGTTGCCCTAGGCAGTGCAGTGTAGACACAAGGATTTTGCTCCACAACACTGAAAGCAAAAACTGCTTCACTGTGGTTATGATTTTACATGAGTAAATATTATAGGATTCTATCCAGTGTGAGTAGGGAACCCTGGACAGAAGGCCATGCGCACAAGTGGAAAGAGCACTGCTGCAATTCTACGGCAAGGTGGCTGCATTAGTTACTGGGGTATGGATCCTGTCACCCTTTCTCATAATGGGAATGGCCCTTCTTGTAAGGATAACACAGTTCAGCCATGAATTAATCTGGATTCATTTAGGATGTATTATCAAAGCTGTGTGCCAGATCTCTATTTGGTGCAGGAGTAACGCCAAGGGATAGAGTCAGCATCCCTCTGTGTGCTGACAGACTGCTTACTTTTATTCCCCACACGTGGAGTCAGAGATGGAGCCCAGTAAAGAACAAAAAGATTTCTGCCTTTGAGGAGTTTTCTGCCTCTTCACTTTGACAGGAATAAAATTCAGCTCTAGTTGGTAGTTCTGTGTATGTGGGAGGGAGGTAGAGCTTGAATGGTTTGGCCACAGGTTCCTCAGTGGAGTGCATTCTCACCAGAGCCTCTACTGGAATGGTGACTGAGGTCTTAACGTCTGACTCATGAGGAGACAAGTTTGCTTCCCAAGACTGCAGTCCCTAAGCAGTAAGTGACAAGACCCCAGAAATAAGGCGGAGCTTGATGAGAAAATCTGATGATAGCTGTCCAGTAGGAATGTAGGTAGATTAAGGAAGGAATTACGATGTCTGACATTCATGTTGTTTCTAGAAAGTTCCCAGATCAATCAACTTAATATAGTTGCAGCCTATTCTGCCCATGTGTTTGCAACCCCCAAACTGCTAGCATTCTGTAAGCGAGGTTTATTTCGGAAACTATTTCAGGACAGTGCATAAATGTACTTAAATGCTTGTAGCTAAGCGTACTGTACTTTGCTGTATATCAGGTTCTTCAGTTTTTCCTCTGTGATGTAAGCAGACTTATGATGTAAGCATAACTGTATTTTCACTTCTAGAAGAATGCAGTCTGGCTTGGCACTGAATAGTTTGGTAGGTTTGTTCTGCTTTATTTAAATATGCAATTCTTTAAGACAGAATTTTTTGTACCTTCTGTGGCTTTCCCTTCTCTCAGCATTCAGAGTAAAGAATGTCCAGAATTTCAGAATTATTGTTCTCTCGTATCTGGGTAAGGATGCATGCAAAGTAAATCTGTCTATGCTCCTTCCTGTATGCGATATACAGTCTATAATCAACTCTGTACATACACAGTGCAAAGAATCACAGCATAGCAGCTGTTTGGTGGTGGAAACATAGGTATACAGTCAGAAAAGAACTTAAGATAATTGTTTAAATGACATCTCCTCCAAAATGCTGATCTTCCTGTGAAGGTACCCGTTGCAACAGGCAACACGAGCGTTTTTATGTTCTGTGTTTTCTGCTGCCATGCACTTAATTCTGCTCAAACCGTATTGAAGAGACTTGAGAAAAAAAAATCAGCCATTAAAGACTTGCTCTTTGTTTTTTCAATCTGTGACCCCAGCAATCTCTTTAGCAAGCCATGGTTCAGTAAACTGGCACACAGCAGTAGTTCTACAGTGGAAAAATCATAAAACAGATGGAAGCTTTACATTTTTGTTTAGTTTTTAAGAGCAGTTTTTATAACATCGCTTAAAATCATTCTGATGCATCATACTGTTTACACTTAAAGCTTTGTAGCTAAGATGTTTACACTATAGAGAATGTTTTAAGATATTTTATAGTTATGATATTTAGATAATTGGCAAGAAAAAAGATAGTTTGTTGAGATTACAGTGATGTTGGTAACCGTGAAGTAACTTATGAGTCTCAATAAATATGTCCAGTTCGGTGGAAAGTACAAACTCAGTTAAAACAACACAAGAGGGAATATCTTTTTAGTGAAATCATTTCCTTTTCTTAATCAAAAGATGACAGCCACAGCCTTAGAACTCCCATCTGTAATGCACCACTCCACGTATCTGCCTACGTAGCTTTTCTTTTTATGATTAAGTTACATCAAATCAATCAGTTAATATTCCGCATAAGTTCAGTCGAGTTATATACAAAAGTTAACAATGTCCACGTTCCACGAAGAAGTGGAAGTGATCGAAAGTGAGCCCCGCTCATTTTCTCTCAGTGCTCCATTTTGAAGATAAGTACGTGTGGCTGTTTTCATGTAGAATGTCTTCAGAGTTTAGTTTTGGAACATTCAAAAAAAAAAAAAAAAAAGAAAAAAAAAGTCCCCAAATATGCATTAATCAAAAACAATAACTCTTTTTAACTTTTGTAACTGCTCAGAAGTGAAGTATGAAATAGTCTGTGTGTGGGCCACAAATGTTGGGAATGCAAACATTTCACAATAAACATGTTTAAATGAAAGTACTTGGCTAGATATACTGGAAGATAGTACATGTTGGGTTAATTAATGCATACTCCATAAAAATAAACCTCACTTTAAAGATCTGACCAATAAAAATCATTAGTATATTTGGATCAGATGTGCTGATGGATGACTTTTGTGTATACATTAAAGTTTTGTAAAGCGAATTGTCCTTGAAAAACCTAGAAACAGATTTCAATTTAAAGTCAAAACGACCTATTATTACTACTTTGTGTTCTCCTATAGTGATATGATGAATAATTTCAGTTTTATCTTCTATACTTGCAATTGATTTACTATTGGTAGCTTTAAATTTATCATTTTAAATGCATGAATCGCAGCTACATAGCAAGAAACTGTTCAGTTTCATAGAAATCGTTTGCCTGTAGAACACAGCATCTGATTGTAGGCATAATCAAATTACTTACATTATTTTTCTTCAAAAAACGTCTTGATCTCAAATTGAATCATTTGAGTACATGAATAAAATTTTACTTTAAAAAAATAATCATCTGAGGGAAGTCATACGTATATATATAAATATGTGAACTGGCTTTGCACTGTATTGTGCTGTTGATCCAGTTAGAAAGAGTGAAGTCAGTCTTCCATGCTGAAGAGCATCTTTCTCCAAACTGCTCTCATTAAAGGCTAGGTGGTGATCAGTGCTTGACAGATGTCAGAACACAACCCAGCTAATATACCGAGCCTGTAGATGCTCTGCAGGAATGCCTGTTCTGCACCCCTTGGTCTAGGAGTCAGTATTTCAGTAGAGTAGAATCAAGTAGAATTCACCTAGCGACTGTTTTCTAAAAATGTGGTGGATGTATTTCACGTTAGTCCCTTATCCAAAAATACATAACTCTCAAAAGCAAACATAATGTCAACAGGACAAATTTTGAATTTCCAGTCAAAATACAAATGAAAACCTTCCCCCATGGTTCCCTGCAGCAAATGTTTGGTTAATTGTAACAGCAGCAGTAGGTATAAAAGCATTTGTGCATAAGAATCTTTGTATTTCTGTGGTCATATTGACTTAGTTAAAGATCTGTTGTAACTTTATCAGATCTGTTCTGTTGAATTTACAAAGTCGCTACTTTGCATGTGAGAGTAACCTTTGCTCAAAAGCCTTCATCCAACATTATCCTGCACTGTATGAAGTTTTAGGCGTTCTGTATTTTAACTCATCCGTTAGTTACCTAGTTTCCTGTGAGCACTATAGAGGATTTAGAGGTGAGGTGATAATCCTGTGTTCAAATAGGGTAGGATTCTGTGGAAACTGGGTAGTACATCAGATGGCTGCAGAAGTACGATAGTCAAGTCTGATGTTGCTAATGGAGGGGAGTGAAAATGGCTGCCTGGTGCATAGTAGATAAGTATGGAAAAGGTCTGCAAATTGCTAGCAGACAAAGACAAGAAAGCTTGGATGGGGCACAGCTGAAGAGGGAAGAACTGGAAAGAGACAGGCAGTTGAGAAGGTCCTGATATTGGCAGGAAATACAATCTGCACAGCTGTATCCGTAGCTAACTTAAAACTGACATGACTTTCTTCAGATGGTGATATATATCAAACTCCTCTTGAAAGAGGGAATAAATGTTTTACCAAAATGAAGAACAAAAAGACTTAAAGCTGTTTTAAAACAAACTTATAAAACGCTATTTTAAAGGCAGTGACTATACGTGCTGAGAAATTTAGTTCTAGTAAGGGAGCAGCTGCTCATGGAGGTAAAGAGTAGACAAAAGGCTGCAGCTTATAGTTAAGATACCTTGAAATAACCTCTAGGTAGAATACTTCTAATTCTCAGCAACTTAGAAAGGCATCGAGGAAAAAAAAGGCATCTCACAGATAGTTCACTGGCTTGCCTTGGTTTATGTAGTAGATATTGTAGACGTGATTGTGATGGAGTCTTGCTGCAATTGGCCTAGCTTCCCAAGACAAAGTTTAAATATGTTGGGAACTCCTGACCAATGTGGTATCCTGGAAGTGGCTCTTGGCCATTTATCATACTGAGATCAACTGTGCTATACAGCACTGCTGCAGATGCCTTTAGCCAGCTCTGTGTTTAAAGTGGTTGGGATATTCTTGGTGAAAGGTTCAGAGTCACCAGTGATCCTGAAGTCTCGGCTGGCACAGATTAGTCCCTGGATCCCTGGATTTAGGAGCAGCAGAGTGTTTTAAGCAGTAAATCCCTGCCTTTCCCCTCTAGTCTTGTTCCAAGCTTAGCTGATTACAGGTCCAAACTTACAGATTTCTAGCTAACGAAGAAGCTGTTTGTATATATATATTGAAAAATAAGTAAATATATATATAATTGATTAAATGATCAATGTTTTCTTTATAAAGAATAATTACATATAATAATTCCAGCTACTAATATTGGCAGTTTAAGCTAAACTAAAAGTACAAAGTTTTTCAACTCCGAAGGATGAGCTCAGTGGCAACAATGCAATCAGCTAGTTGGTTAAAATGTTAGGCTCCAATAAATACTTAAGGTTCAGTCCAGGAGTGCTAATTCCTACTGTTTTGGGGCAATCACTTTTTGATTGATTGACACTTTTT
>NW_026294739.1:34366961-34369461 GCF_026119805.1 Tympanuchus pallidicinctus | reverse complement strand
ATTAGATGTGATGGAACAATAAGGGACTGTAGAAGTACTGCTGTTGTCCTCCTGCTACAGACAAGTATTTATTTGATACCTTTTTAAAAAAGAAAACAGCAGTTCTGGATTAATCAGATGTTTTAAAGTATACATACTAAAGCAACTATCAGTAGGGAGGATTCAGCTGTCATAGACAAACGTGACCAGGTAATATGCCTTTTGACTGAAGTTATGTAAAATGTTGTATCTTTACATAAGTGGTGTTCTTACAGTATGAATTCTTGCCAGTTGGTTGAAGTGAAGGAAGTTTGCTAAAGCATTTGCATTTGTATTTTTCTCCTAGGGAAGCAAACGCAGCACTAGATCCAGGAACTGTTCTAAGCAGTGATAAATAAGGTTACACCTTAAAAATGCAAGTTTGTGTTGGAGGAAGGGTGGTCACACTTTGAGGAAAGGGAATGAACAGGCAAAAATCAGAAGAAGCCAACTACTAATTTCTGTTGAGCTATCCATAGTTATTATCACCTGGTTGTTTTTATTCTAGCAATTTCACCTGGATGTGCATTATTTTGTTCGTATGTTTTTTTTCTATACTTAGGAAGTTAAAACATTTTCCAGAATGTACAAACAGCTAATTTCATTGTAGTGCTGTCTGTGTGCAGTGAAATGAAATATGATTAGCTATCTGAAAATGTGTAACTTTTCAATCAGTGCTTAATTCAGTCCCAGAACCATATCTATATAGGTTTGAATCAAAATTGACCTTCTTGTTTATGTAATCTGTATGTACAATGAGTGCCTGATTCTATAACGAGATATTCAACAATGCAGATTTTCTGAGACCCAGTGGAAGAAGCAGAATCCAGTGTTGTTCTGAATAGACCCATCACCTGTGTGCTATAATCCTCTGAGGTTTCTGCATTTGAGATGGGCAAAATCAGTACAGGAGACAAACTCCCAGTGTTATGCAGAAGACAAAATTCTTGTGCTTGGTTGTAGGACAGCTGGAGGCAATGCTGTGGGAGCAGGGGGGGGGGAAAGCCTTGTGCTGGGCCTCCAGACACGCTCCCCACAGATGCTGTTTTCTCTGGGTTTACCGCAGACCAGAAGATACACCTGAGAGAGGACCTTCCGCGCTCGCTGCTGCACGAGAAGCATTAGTGTAGCAGGCTTCTACCTTGTGCATTGGATGCATACCTTTTTATTCCCTGCTTTTCATAGCTGCAGCTGTAAGCAACTAAATTATGGCCATTTCACTGTCAGAAGACTGCCAGTGGCAGAAATGGAATAGGATTTATCATTAGTGCAGAGGAGCCCTCCCTGAATGCCCAGTCAGGTGCTGAATATCTATAGCTCTTACTGAGATCAGGGAGAGCTACTCTTTTTTTGCATTTACAGAACTGTCTTCACTGCTGAGAACCCAAGGGCATGTGCAAGCTTTTGGCTCATCTCTGAAGCTGGTGAGGCAGCTCTGCGGTGTGTTAAATACCCAGTTCTGCCTACTGACTGGAAAGGTTTGGTGGCAGAGTGAGACAACTAGAAACTAATTTACTTACCAGTCAAATATCATGTTACGTAGATCTGTATTTTTTTTTTAGTAAAATTTTGGATGTTTTCCTCTTAGTTTCGAGAGAAGTTTTACTTTTAACTTGGTATATCTTTCTTTACTTAGAGATAGAGTGAGAAGCTGAATTTCACTCTTCAGAAATACCTTCAGAAATGAAAATACCATTACTTTATTCATCCAGTTTTAGTGCATGTTAGTGAGTGATGTGCCATTAACAAAATAGTCAGGCATGCACACCTGCGCTTTGATTGTGTGTGTGTGGGCCAAGGGAAACAAGTGGCTCACTCTTCCAGGCTGACAGCATTGTAAATTGGGGGAATGCTGTCTTGTTGAATCTACACCTAGATGGAGTTGAAATGATAGCACTGGCAGAGGTGTGAATCCTTTCACCTCATCCTAATGGGGTGTTAAATTAGGAACTTAGTTACGACTGTATAAATGTATTTAAGACAGTTGTCCACAGCACACAAACTTAACATGAGGAATTGAACACATACATTTTACAGTATATTAAAGTATTTCTGTTGTTAATGTGTATTATAATGAAACCTACTGGATTTATTTCTAAAATGTGGAATTGCATTCTGTCTTTTAAATTACTACTTAGGTATTTAGTTTGCTGATGTGTGGTATCATTTACAAATTCATAGCTGTCATATATGGCTTATTTAGATTGAGTTGATTTGTATTCTTCAGAAATGCTTGTGAAGTACGTTGTAATTTTATTTTACTTTAAATATCAGTTTTAGGATTTTAGTATATCCTGCAGTGTACTGTTGAGCTGATTCTGAACAGGGTAACTCCAGAACCTTTGCATGGTGCTGTAGTAGTTTTTGCCTCTTAGTGAGTACCATGCTCATTTGCTTAGAAGAAATAAGAGTGTTATCACAGAATTCTTTATTATTATTTTTTTTAATGGTGGTGAGGTGCATCAGATATACTCCACACTGG
>NW_026294739.1:34319461-34361961 GCF_026119805.1 Tympanuchus pallidicinctus | reverse complement strand
CTCTTTACTTTTCTCTACTGCTCAATGGTCCAGCTACGTAGCATGGCTTTTGAAATAGGCAATGCCTTCTCTAATTAGGCACCATTGCAGTTACTGATGGATTCAGACAATTTTGTGTTCAAAGTTAATGAATGTTGGCTTTGATCAGCCTCTGACTGTGATTGGTAGCGGTAGTTTTATCCATGCTTTATACAAGTCACCCAAACCTCCTGGTTGTACAAAATTGAGCTAACAGTCTTAGAGGGAAAAAAAAGTAATAATAAGTGAGCTATTGTCAGAATGCACCATTTGCAAGGAAACCAGCCTGAGTAGAAAAAGAGATGCAATGAAAGCATAGGAAACCCTAAGTGTTTCATCAGAATCTTAAGTATATGGTCAAAGGCTGTGCTGCGAAAGCCGTATGTGGAATTGAATTGAGCACAGGTGTCTTCCTCCTGCAAAAGCCACTTGGCTTTGCATCTCGTTCTGCTATCCAATCACTGGGAGTGACATTCTAGAAAAATGTGTCAAGCTCTAATAATCAGGCTGCCTCTAATGATCTCTGCAGCCATCTCTGTCTCCTGTCTGCACAGGGTTTCTAGAGCCTCGTATGTATGTCTGTCCCACGCCTCTCCACACTGCTGCTCTCTGGGATATGCGTTCTCTGCAGCAGAGCTCACATGGATCAAACTGAACCTGCGTGACCACTGTACTTGTGCTTTCCCCTGCAGAGTTTCTGATGAATTTGCATTCGGTGATTATCCCCTCATGCATGTCTCAGAAAGTCAGGTATCTCCACATTGTCAGTTTTCCATCTGTAGCATGTGGATAATTATACTTTCCTGCCTCACATGGGTGTTGTGAGCACTAATTAGTTAATGTCTTTTCAGCACTTTTATCACACAAATACTAAGCAGTTATTGCTATAATTATTATTATTTCATATTATTTTGTTGTTCTTCATATAAGCAATTTTAGCGCTTAGAGTTATCTCCAAACATTTGAACATATGACTTCATATATGTTAAATTACCATGATCTGGGAATGCCAGTAGGTCAGCCTGAAAGGTTGAAATGTATTTTATGCTTGGCAGTTCACAAATACACATTGAAGCAGAATTTTCTTTAAAAATATGCCTCTGAAGCAATAAGATCATCCCACCAAACACAGAAATCCAGTATCTGTAATATAATAAGGCATAACACAGTTTACATTAGTTGATTAATAGTGCATGTTTGGGGTGTGCTGTGAGCACTGGAAAAAACTCAGTTGGCCAGAGGAAATATGGGTTTGGACTTCAGTGGCTGAACTACAGCAGCACAAATTCAGCAATGTGGTATTCCTGAGTTTGTGCCTAAATCACTGGACTTCCAGAGAATCTCAGATTCTCTTGAACTTAGGAAAAATTTGAGTAAGCTTTAAGGAGGAAAAAAACAACACCAAAACAGACCGAAAGCAAACAGACAAAAAGCACCCCAAAGCCGTAAGCAAAAAGCAGAAAAGAGATGAAGCCATCATGTTTCTTTTGATTCACTGTGAAACATATGCACCTACCAAGGGTCACCCAGGGGTGGTAAGCCTGGTCAGAATGTTTCCTCTCTTACCATATCCAGCTCTGTGATTCCTTTGGCCTTTGGGTTTTCTACAAAGGATTTTGACTGCCCTATATTACATAACTGTCTTGTCTGTAAATCCTGCCCAAGTTTTTGCTCAGAGAAAGGAAATGTGGTGTGGGAAAGCTTTGTGCATGTAGAGGGCCCAGTTTCTGCAGTAGGCTTCCTTCTCAACTCCTGGAGAAGCCTTTCCATGCAGTCTAGAGAAGGTATGGAAGGGTAACGGCATGGAGGATTCAAATTCCCAGAGCACAGTCCTGGGAATGAAATTCGAACTGCGCAGCCCCTTGGAACTGGATGCAGAACAAAGCAGATCTCTGGCAGGAAGCAGAAGAGCTGGCTGATGGTAGGGAAGGATGGAGGCTGGCAGGTGGGATTGGGTGCCTTGAGACCCGTAGGAAGCTGCAGACTGTCAACTTCCGCTCCACAAAGACAGGAGAAAGGGATGCGGCTCAAACCTCAAGCCATCATTTTCTTGGAACCTTTTAAGAATCCATGAAAGCATGGCTATAATTGGATTAGAGTTTGTGTGGAGGCACAGAGCCCCTGTGCAGATGTCCTTGACGTGCTGTTTGCTTCCCCTGTGGAGCAGCTCTGAATTTTGTTGGTGAGGAGAAGGCCATTGTGTGAGGCTGCTGCTGGAGATGGTGCTTTCTGGCTGGGCCTGGTGCTGCCTCCTGGCTGGCTTCCTGCTCCTGGCCCACGCATCGGCCTCAAGTGGCCGGTTTGTCCCAGGGTGGATGGGCTGCCTGCCCTGTGTTGCGGCTCGGGGCGGGGAACGCTGCAGACTTGGGCACCGAAGAGATATGGAGGCCTTTTGGTGGTGATGTGGGAGAGGAGAGCTGTGGTGGTTCCATTCAGACAGGCTTGGCAGGGCTGCGAGATTAACCCTCCCAGCAAAAGCAATGGCTGCCCTGCTTGATTGAATGGGTTGCACCTGGGTTTCCTTCATTCTGAGCTTTTCCCATGGGATTTTCTGCGGGGAAGTTATGATGTCCTCCATACAATAACCTGACAGGCTTGTGACAGCTATATAGTGCCTGGACTGGATTGCCTGCAAGTGAGGAATTTTGAGTTGTCTTTTCTCTTAGGATAGTCTGGGAGTGACTGTGAGGACAGAAGTACCCTTTTCTGAGGGATATTTTGAAAATGCTTGTTGGTAGGGTGAGGATATGTTGTATTTGATGTGGGTAATGTGGGAGAGTCTTGCAGTTTCTATGTAGAGCTAGGGAGGTTTTCTTGCAGAATTGGAACAGCTGTTACAAAATTCTTAGGCTTCAGTAAACTCAGTGCTAAAAGTTATTTTGAGTCCCCAATTAGGGTGGGAATAATTTTAAGTTAAATACCTAATTAAATACAGAGAAGATATATAATTTTGTAACGTGACAACTCATTTTTTGTAGCTGCCCATGCTTACATGCACACTGCGGTGTTTTATGGTTTGCACCTGAAGTTACTTACGCTCTATGCCCAGCAGCTGTATGAATATCCATTTAAGTGACCTTATAGTCAGTTTATTAGTGTTTTAGTGCCTTGTTGCTATTATTTTTATCAGCTTAACCTGTAAGAAGCTAATTTAAATAGTTTCATAAACTATATTTGAAAGAAGTCAGTTTAAAAAAGTTGAGAAGTTGTGGATACTGTCTGATTCCATTGGTGGAGTAATGGCAGTTTTTTCCCATCTTCAAGAAAGTCACAATGTAAGTTTTGGTGCTGAGGTTTTTTGTGGAGTTTTTTGTGTTTTCTTTTTAAGTGTTAGTTTATAATGATTTTTATATCATAGTTTGTACTGATGTATTGTTTTAGGAGACCAAGAGATATCTCTGCAGAGAAAAAATAGGTAAAAGTTTAGAGCAAAAAGAGACATTTTTTTTACGGTAAAAAAAAAAACCCCCGACACACACATACATATATATATATAATAATTATTATGTACATTCATATATATATATATAATTTCGGTTCCTTCCCCTCCCTCTCCAGCTGTATTGTTTGGTCTGATAAACAGCTATCACACCTCTGTCTGACACTTGTCATTCTTACACAATCAGAGTTCCAACAACTCACATGCTCAATACAGTAAACAATTTTATTTAATTGGTATCAAAATTAAATGCGTGTGTGGATTATCTGGAGGGAAGTTTTTTAGTCCGTACAATCACAGCAGGCAACATTTATTAAGAAGTCATTATCAGTATTTTATTTTGTGATTGTGCCTAGGTGTTGTGTTGTTGTGGTAAACAAACATGAATCAAATACCAACTTTCCAATGCTTTCCAAGCGTGATATTATGTGCCTGTGTCATGAAAGAGCTGATCATCCTACTGGAAAAACAAAAGAAGAAAAAACAAACTTTATTAATTAAGCATGTATTTTATGTGTTTGTATCTTTTTTGTTTTAGCACAGGACAAATTCTGTCGTATCATCAGTGAACACAGCCGAAGTAAAAGCGGCCCGCATTGAGTTTGAGTGAGAAACACCGTAATAGACTGAGCTGCTATTATAGAAAGTTTATTATTATTGGTATATAAACTAGCTGGGGGCTTAAACACAGAGCAGCTGGGTAATTTAGCTAGCTCCTGGATCCAATTAAAAAAATCTATGTTCTGTCCACAGTAGGGGAATGGTCATAGCTGAGAAACTACAATATATTAGATTGTACCACACCTGTGGCATGTTCACCGTTATAAACTGTGTAGGCTGTAGAAAACATTAAATCCTCTCATTACTGCCTTGCATAAGACAGACACTTCAAGCAGTTCCACATTTATCTGAGATTACCAGTTAAACTCATTAAGAAGCAACTAGGTCTCGTTCACTCAATTGGATATTTTCAGGATTTTGGTGTGCTTTGTGATTAACAACAGTGTGTCTTTGATTAGGGAGGCTCCTGACTTCTGACTTTCAGGGTTCTAGTGATCTGGGTGCATCTTAGGTGACGGGTATTTTGTTAACTCTTAGACTCTGTGCTGGTGAATTTAAAGTTCAGAAACCACGATCTCTTTATTTCCTTTGAAGAAGTACTGGAGCATGTACTTGGGGCTCTAGCCAAGCTCGGCTCTGACAGCAAGAATAGGTTGCTGGTGGAAAAAATCACTTGGAAACTTCGTTATTATTACTGTTTCCCTTTTGTTTATACCAAGTAAATGAGGAAAAGAAACTGAGATTTATAGCCAGGTAGCAATATGAACTTCTCATCAACAGTATCCTGGTTTCCTTCTAATGTTTCTTTTTTTTTTCTATTTAACTTTTTTTCCCAGACTTTTTCACATGAAGTTGCTCACATGTTGCAGCTTACTAAAGCCTCACTAGTTTCCTTAAACCTGTAAGTAACTTAGCCAGCGTGCTGTTAATGAAGTGATATTGGTGGATTCCTCTGTTCAGAAACAGGAGTGCTTTTGGGATGCCAGCTGAAAGTTGTAAGCTTTCCTGGATGAGGGCTCTTATTTTAGCATCTCCTTAGCCGCAGTGCGGGGCTCCTGATCGGGATCTGGCCAATATCAGCTAAGACATTCAGGCAGCACTGTAATACAAATAAGAATAATAACGGTATTTAACATTGCTTTTTTCATAAATCAATCGAAGTCAAAGCAGCAGGCATAACTAATATTCTTTACAGTCAGATAGGACTACATCTCTTTCATAAAAAGTGTTTTTCTGCAATATTTAAGCATTGTTGGCAACAATCATCAATATTAATCCTTAACAGCAACATGATAACCAGGCTTGCAGATAAAATGGCTGTTAAAAAAGTAGGAAAAAAAGGAATAATAGGATTGTGGAATTTTAATATTCTCCAGCTATTTATTAAAAAGTACTTATTTAGTATGTGTTTATTTCTAATAATCAACTGTAACATTACTTTGCAAAAAACTGTAATTGCTTCTTAATTTCAAATCCCAGTCTCTTTGTGCTGTATACAAAGGTAGGATATTTCTGTACTTATTGTTCACAGCACTCTGTGTAAAAAATCACGTTCATTTCAAGAAGCTGTTATGGTATTGATTCTGGTAAAGACTTCCATTAACTGACCAATCTAAATCTCATAAGTGATGTCAGGATAGTTATGCATTTGCTTGGTTCAAGTATTCAGCCATTATGTTAGAATGCAGGCAGTGTCTGAATATGGCTGTTAAATTATTTCTAAATACCGAACCAGAACAGCTTAACAGTTCTGCAGTTTGAGACTGACACAAAAATGACAATCTGCCACCTCTTTGTTTTTTAAATATTAACGTTGTATTGGGATAGTATTTTTGGAGTAAAAACCTGTGGCAAGAGAGGATAAGTGACATAAACAAAGGCAGCTGGGCTGCATGAAATAATGGAACAATAAGGCCCTTACAGCCGTTCTCATCACTCCAGTATGTTAATTAGCATTCTGTTGTGGCCGCAACACTGAAAACATGTAATCTGTATTGGTGTACTGTACAGCTGTGAACACACATTCTTTTTTGTTAGTCCCTGGAGTTAGCCTTGCCATTGGCATATGTGTGTGGGCCAAAAGTCAAACCATCACCGCTTAAATGCCACGCTATAGAAACAAAATATATTTTATTTATTCCCACCATAACCTCTGATGTAATCTGGTTACACAGTTCCTGCTTTACTTCTGAATTTTTTGATACCCTTTTCTGTGTGCACGTGTGTGTGTGTGCGTGTATGTGGGCAGTGTCTGCGTGTGCCCGCACAGGAGTGTATGTGGGGCCAAACTAATAATCTAGAATAAGTGATTTAGGAAGATAAAATGTGCCATAAATAAATAAAAGCTTGTTCTTCAATAGGACAGTTTAAAAAGTCTCTCATGAGGGACATTACAGCTATATTTTCATTTTTGTGGAGAAAGCTAATTCGGTATTTGTATTCTTATTTTTATTAAAGAAAAATAGTTCAGAAAGCAGCAGTGCTTTAATGAATTCAGCTGCACAGGCATGGCACATTTGCATTATTTTGATTTTGATACAAACGTCAAAAAAGCAGTGAAAGCAGGATGGAAAAAATGTGATGAAGAAAAAAACTTTGTCATTTATGCAGCCTTTTCAATAAATCATGGCGATGTCAGGATATCAACCTGGTGTGTGGAAATTAACCTTCCTTGACCAGGGGTTAGCAGAGGACCACCTAAAAAGGATTGGATCAGGTGGCATTCATCCACCATTTGAGGAGCCTGGTACTTCTTTGTAGTGCTCTTGTAATTTAGAAGCATGCTGACCAAACGCACAGGTATTTACATAGAAAAAAGGCTGCCTTTTGGAACATGAAGTGGGTTTAAAATTAGGAAATAAGATTTTTAGTATTTCCTCTCGTGTGTATATACACAGTGAATATTCACTTGCCCAAACAGTCTGCTGGTATCCGTTTATTACTTCGTTGTGATGATTTCTAAACTCAAACAGAAAAACAGAAAAAAAAAGAGGTAGGAAAAATTTTTCTTCGAAAATAACTTGCAGTGCTCTTGGGTGAATACATCCTTTATCCATACTCAGATGATAAGAGTGAAGGCTTAGCTCATATTTCTGTACTAATCTACTTCAAACCTGATCTTGAAAAATTACCCTCATTGCACAAAGAAAATACAGCATTTAAGTCACCATGCTGATCAAATTTGGTTCTGCTTTTTGACTCTGGAGGGAACAAATTGTTTGGCGATTCTGTGATGTGAACCAGCGTCCGCTAGGAAACTAAGTAAGTTTTTTGTTTAACCACTTTCATTCTTTCTTTCCCAAGGAGATCGTAACTCTCTCAAGGAGACAGATAGTTGATTACAGAATCATATTTGTATGCAAAGTATTGAAGTTTTTTTGTTTTTCTGAAAAAACAAACAAACAAACGCAGTGTTTTTATATGCTGCTGATAGCATGAATAGAGATACTAAATATTTAGATTTCATGCTTCCGTTACTGTTTTTATGGAAGTAAAAATCAGGAATGCTGCTTTAAAAATTAAATTTCTACAGAAATAAAATACAAGCTGTCAAAAAGGGAACAAGAACAACAACAACAATGTTAGTAGCTGTCTCTGAATTTGTCTTCGTAGTGGTAAAAGTAGATCATTAATAGAAGAATTTTAGCTCCAGATGTGGCTATACTATAATAGAGCCTTATAAATGCTACAGAAAGAAAAATTGCTTGGAACGAATGAGAACCAAATCAAGAGCACACCTGGGTTTGACAAAGATTGCATTTACTGACTGCTGTGCTATCACATTACAGAGAAAGACCAAGTCTTTGGGAGCAGCTGTAGAGAAAGGCCTGGCAAATCTGCATGCAAATAGCAGCACATTGTTAACTTAATCAGATGCCGAGGAAAAGATGTGCCAGACCATGAGGATGATCTATAAACAAGTGCAGAGTCCAGAGAGATTGTGCGGGCTAGGCAGATTAAAAAGGTATACCACAAGGGTTCTGTCCTTGGGTCAGATTCTCGTCTTTTATGTTGCCTGAAGGTTACTGCCATTCAGGCTAACTTATCACAGTGTTTGTTATCGGCCATTGTAGTAAATTTGTCAAATAGTACCCGATTTGTTCTTTGCACGGATATAAATAATTGCATATTATTTTGGGAGTTTGGTAGCTCTTTGTTCCTCGGTGGTAGAGATACGGGTATTATTTTGCGAAGGAACAGTGTGTGATTTCATAACTCCCATTAAATAATATTACTGTATAAATGTCCCAGTGTAGTAAGATAAGAAATACTGCGATATACTGTAGAAAGAGACAGATCTTCTATTAAAAGGAAATCTGTCTTACGAAGTGAAGTGCCCTGACTAAAATTATCTTAAGAAAGTGAAAGACACCTGCTCTTTCTATCACTTATTAAAATTAACGGGAATATATGTTTAAAATCTTCTCTAAGTCTAATATTATAAAAAAATAAAGAAGTAATACTATTTAATCACCCACAGCTTAATAGTGCCTTAGTTGTTTACTGCCATTGCGCTAATTGCTCTGTACTAATGTGTTTTTGTGTGATTTCCAGTAGTGCTAAAAGAACTGAGATCCATAACCAATTAAATATAGTGTTTTTATGTTAAAAATATATCTGCCGTAGTCTAGCAAATGAACACTGGTGTTCTTTAAAAAACAAGAAAGATTTGGCAGTTGCGTAGTTGCAGAGTAACAGATATTTTTCATTGCATCTTTTCCACAGTGACACTGGAGTAATTTTTATGAATAAGCAAACTGCAGAAAGCTGTGCATTTTATATTATATTATGGGCCAGAATCTCCTCTCAGACTGTTATAAATCAGGTATAACTTTATTAAAGAGAGAGGATTTACACCCGTCTGTGAGAGGTAGACTCAGGCATTTTGTTTCTGCAAAAGGTTTTTCCTTTTTTTTGGAAACCCAAGTTTTAAAATCTGCAATACAGACACATCTCAGCTGAGCACGTGTGCATAAATATTTCAGTTCTACCTGCTGCACGGAGGGGTGCACACGGGGCTGGGCAGGTAACCTGACTCGGAGACGGTGCTTGGATGCCGGGCTGCATCACTGGGAGCATGACCGAAATGATGCGCGGAGACTTGTCGGAGGGGAAGCAGCACCATTTATATAGTGTAGCATACCCTGCCAGAGGGTTAATTGAGTAACATTGTTGTTGGCTCCAGAAGGAGCTCGCTGCCTGAGACAGGGCACCGCAGTGGAGACTGTGAGGGTGAGCGAGGTGAGGGGAAATTGGACATAATAGCATTAATAATAATAATTAAAGACTAAGAGTAACAAAAGAACACATAACTAATACACCAGTCTTTTGCTTTTTATTACAAAATTAATATTCATATGAATGCTATCAGAGCTATTCAGTATTAAACTGGTAAGACAAAAGCCACACTGTACTGTATTATATGGTGTATTACACAATGTTTGTTTCTGTGGATTTTGACCAGCTGAGAGCAAACTAACAGCACTACCAGATACTTTGTTTCCAGGTCTCCAGCACAAGGCCCTCAGTCAGCACAGGATCCACAGACCCACAGAGTGGCAACACACTTCACTTTATATGGGGGGAGGTAATGAGATCAATTAGATCCTCATCCATTGAACTGTAGACAGCTGTTGGTGCATAATAATCATCATTAGAGATGGGTGAATGTGGGATACTTGACTTGCCAGACTACCCGCAGGTATTCTAAAAATGCCAGACTTAACTCTTGAGTATTTTGAGTACTTGAGGCCAGCATTTTCTCTGAAGTCTCTCCTGGGACTGTTGATCATAAAAGAAGAAAAAGGTACATCTGAGAGGAAGGAACTGCCAGACTGTTTTCAGGGCTGGAGAAAGTTGAGCGGATGAACTCTGCCAGCTGCTCTGTGAGCACCACTGTCTTCAGCAGACATGCTTTTCTCATTCACCATAAGAATCCACCCTCTTAGCCTGTTCCAGTGCTTCACTACCCTTATCGTAAAAAATGTGTTGCTTACATCTCTTTTAGAATCAAAGAATCATTAAGCTTGGAGAAGGCCTCCAAGATCATTTAGTCTAACCGTTAAAACCGTCACCATCATGCCCACTAAACCATGTCCCTAAGTGCCACGTCTACACGTTTCTTGAACACAAGAAACCATTTTAGTTTGAAACCATTTCACCTTGTCCTTTTACAACAGACTCTGCTGAAGAGTTCCTCCCCTTCTTTCCTATAGCCTTACTTGGGTACTGGAACGCCTCTATCAAGTCTCCTCAGAGCCTTCTTTTCTTTAGATTGAGCAGCCCCAGCTCTCCATGTCCTTGCAGGGGAGGTGTTCTATCCCATGGATCATTTTTTATGGCCCTCCTCTAAATATGCTCTATCAGGTCCACATCTCTCCTGTACTGAGGACTTCACATCTGGATACAGTTCTCCAGGTGAGATGTCACCAGCACAGAGCAGAGAGGCAGGATCACCTCCCTTGCCTTGCTGGCCACACTGCTTTTGATGCAGCCCAGGTATGGTTGGCTTTGTGGGCTGTGAGGGCACACTGCTGGCTCATATCCAGCTTGCCATCCACCAGCACCCACTAGGCCTTTCTGGCAGAGCTGTAATCCATCCTTATACCCCCTAGCTTGTATAGGTAGGGGGGTTTGCCATGATCTGTTGCAAGACTTTGTCCTTAACTTTGTTGAATCTCATGAGATTTTCCTGGGCCCACTGCTTGAGCCTTTCTAGGTGTCTCTGTATGGCATCCATCCCTTGATTGTGTCCTGTAACCTTACAAGGATTTCATTTTGAGCTTTTAAACCTCCCATAGGTTTTATAAGTGCCACCAGCATGACCAGGAAATGCAGTCAATGTAATCAGCATAATTCCTGGTTATTAATTTTAGGCTCTCCTCTGAAGTCTCAATAAACGAGGCAGTGGAAGAGACCATTCCTGCAGAGTATGTATGATACATATCATTATTTATAACTTTTCACTTCTTTTTTTGGTGAGTTTATTTTATTTATGTAAACACCCTTAAAATAGGTGTAAGTTTCTAGTGTAATATAATGATATCTAACTGGTTAGTCATCTTAGTATGTATGGGAGCTTAATACAAACAGCCTAGTATTCCTGGAGTAGTGGAAACGAGAATGAAAGCAAATGTGTGCAAGAGAAGAAAATGTGTATGAGATGAGATATTCTGAATCTTAATCTGGGTTTTTTGTCATGGCTTCAGCCATTTTCTTGTGTCCTTTACTGATATTGGTCTTGTTTTGGAAAATAATACTGAACGTATCTTGCAGGTTGTTGTAAGGCTCAATTTGTTAATGTTTGTACAACGCTCTGAATATATGAAGTGCTGTGTAAGTGTAGTATGTAGTATTAAGTCCCCGTGCATCACTTCTTTACCCTCAGTAACAGTGCAGAATTAGCTTTTTCCTCTTATGGACTAGTTGAGTTAGAAAGAAGGAGAAGGAAACAGATATAATAGTTATAGCAACTGGCAAAACAAATCAGCTGGCAAAATGTGCTCTATTCTACATGCACACATTTGGGTGGATGGTCACACAGTACCAGCGTGCAAATATTTATCTGTTTGCAAAGAGAATATCAGGCTTTAATGTCCAGTGATGCAAACTGTTATTCTTGTAAACACTGCTGGGCTTCTCCTATGCATAAAAACTGTTTTTAAGACTAATGGTAAGCAGAAAAAGAACCCAATGTATTTTATTAGATTGAATTGCCTGTACTGGTTTTATGGCCTAGCACTTTTTTTGGTAGATCAACTAGTTGATTGCACTTGAAGGTTGAACCCCACACAGTGGTCTTTCCTTAGATTTGTTTTTATGTGCAAAACCAAATTAAGAGTGTGTACTTAAAACATACTGAATATCTGGTACAGCGTCCAGATAACAGGTAATAGGAATTTCTCATTTCTGTTGATGGTTGCACTGTCATCATCAGTTTGGTTATAGCAGTTGTTCCTTTCTTGCTGATCAGCTTTATTTCCTGTTCTTGGATAATCTCACTCATTCGGAGGATGGTAAAGCCAGCCATCTTCTTGAAAGCTGGTAAAATGGAACAAATGAAAGTGATGAAAGAAGGCATCAGGCTCGGCATTGTCTGTCTGGCATGGCTGAGCTGGAGTTCAGACACCGCTTTAGAGATTTCACCGTACTCATATCTGTCAGTATGAAGTATTGTGAGACAGTATCGGTATCATCTGGGTAAGAGCCAACAATGAAAATGCGGTTTGAACTTGTAAAACTTCAATGCATTCATTTAGCAGAAGATATTTTACCTTCCTGATTCTGGATTATTTAGTCTATTCTAGCCATAGCAGTGGAAGGCAATGTGGAAGCCTCGCAAGTGCAAAACAACTTTTCTTAAACTGACTTAGAGAAGCTTTGGGCACAATGTAAGCAGAGCGTGGCAGAACCCTGACCTCAGGTCTGGACAAGTGCATGAGTTTTGTTTCTGTTGTTGAATTTTAACTAGTACCTTGTTCTTACAAGTAATCATGTTGTTTTGTGGAACTGAAAAATGGGAAAATCTTCCACATGAGAAGGCGATTCAGCAGGAGAATGTGAGACCTTTGCATTCTGTGATCTTCCCTCTGGTGGTATTATCTTCCAAATTGAATTTATTTTCCTTTTTTTTCTTCTTCTTTTTTTTTTTTTTTCCTTCTTCCCACTTGCTTCATAGCTGTAATCTTGAATGAATGTATCAACAGGTGTCTACCTCTGAGACTCCCGTTATCACTTGGCAGTTCACTCTGTAAGAAGTGAAAGAAAATGCAGTAAGAGCAGTGATGTCCATTCGGCTCAAGATGTGCCATGTTTCTCCTTTTTATAACAAAAGTTATAACATCACATTTTGGTCACAACAGTCAGCTATTAATATAAGGCAAGCAACATTATGGTTATAACTGGTTACAAGTTACAATTACACAGGTTACCACTGTGAGGAAAATTAATTGGCAGTATTTTCTTAAGGTTTTTGCCAACTACAAGAATTGAAAGAACAAGAGTTCTTTTATGTCCTTCCCCTGTCGCTCCAGCTCTTCCCAGGTAATTCCAGTCATTCACCTCTCCAAGTCAGAAACATTCTAAATTAATCTAAAGAGGGAGTTGATCATCACCAAGTAATTATAATCAGAAGCAAGATTTGAAATGCAGTCTTCCAAGGTGATGCAGTTATTCCCGGGTGTCAAAGCAAATCTCCCTCTTCTCCCAGTTCACTGTGCCCAGACTGGGAGGGCAGATGGAGCCTGACCCTAAAGAACAGTGATGTATTCTGATAGTCCACTGGTGTTGGAAATGGAACAGGATGGGAGCAGTTGGGAACTCACAGTGTCTACACCAATTAACTCCATTGTTATCAGCTGTGATTGAAGCTGGCTTTTTCGTGGTCCATCCTGCCTGTCTTTCAGGTCATCTGAAGACCCACCTTGTGTCTGAGTTAAGCTTCTGTCAGGTGGCATTCATTTTTTTTCCTCATTCCAAGGGGGAGCAGCATTCATAAAATGCAAGACTGGAAGGTACCACACATCTTAAATTCAAGTTTCAAACAGCTCTGTTGTCCAGGATGAAGGATTTCAGATTTTATTTTTAATTTGACTATTCATTCAAAGAATGCATGGGGAGTATTGGATGTGAAGTATTCCATTTTACATGGATACTCTCCATTGGTCCTCTCAGGCACTAGTGGCTATATAAAGACGGTGCTGAATACCTGGTATTTATGATCTTGACAGTCAACTATACATCTTCCCCATTTTATTCTGTGAGTAGTCTTTGTTGAGCACAACTGTTACATACAGCCTTTTAAAAAATCTCATTGTGGGAATACAGCAGTAGAGAGCAGATACAGCGTGTGGGACTTCCAAACTTCTGGTGTTTCAGAACTGCTTAATAAATGTCAGCGAAGCACAGTCTATTGTAAACATTCGAAATTGCATTAATGACTATTTATTACTTTTTTCCAATTATTTTGTTGCTAAATGTGTTTCTGCTAGCAAAAAAAGCACATCGGAATGGTATAATATTGCTTCCTTTGTTGATCTGAGACTCGTAAGAGGGTAGATCATTATCAGTCATATTATAAATGTTCATTTCTACTTGTGCTGCTCATTTGACTGCCTTTACTGTTCCTGAAGTTTCACCCAGGCTCTGATAAGGTCTCTTAGAGGTGCTGCTAGCACGTTTTCACTGGGCTTTCTTTCTAGATGTGAAATAGATTTTATTTTTATTTATTTATTTATTTATTGCAACATTCTGGTCCAGAGAGAGCTACTGTCTAGCCCTGGCCATCTCTACACTGCAGTGCTCTAAGTCCAAATTTTGTGTGTTTAGCAATCCCTGTAGTTCCCAGTGACAGACATTTAAATTTTTTTCCTTTGGTTGTGACATGGATTGAATTCCCATTCATTATCTTCACAAAAAGCGATGGCTCATTTTTCAAAGTACCAATTGGCAAAAATTTTGTGGATGACTGTTTCTGATGATGATTATTTTTGTCGATGGATTATTTGCTGTGCTCTAGAAGAGCTCCCCAGGCTTTGACTCCCGATGTTGTCCAGGCAATTGAGCTGGTATACCATAGCCTGTTTAACTGGTCTCGTGAGAGACTGTTTGCCTGCTCACTCACTTAAATTGGTGTTAGTTTAGTGTGTGGAGTGGAAAGACTCCCTTCAGTTAATGCAGTGCGTCCAAGATCAGGGTTTTTACATTTTGTGTGTTTGTTTTTTGCATGGTTTCCCTACTTAAAAACTACTGTTGGTGGGTGACTACTGGCATTCTGCTGGATAACTTCAGAAAGCCATAGCCTTGCAGAATAGATCATGTCACAACATTAGAGATAGAATTGCATCCGGTGTCTGTTGTTGGCTTTTGTTCTGTCAAGGCTAGAAAAATGCTAACTGATCTGATAAGCAGTTAAAACATTATCTAAAACAGGGGCATGAAACGAGCTGGATTTGTACTCAGAGCTCAGTAATGGCAGAAGTGTGCATGATCAGATACTTCTGACCTCTACCAGTGGGCTGTTGGCCCGTCTGCAGCTTGAGTTTTTGCTGTTATCAGCTGTGCTGCCAGGGTTGATGGGAGCCAGCTCTTCTAAGCCATGGCCAGCTTGCTGGGACCAGAGACCACTGGGCTTCTCAGTGCAGATTTCAAGCAGAATGGCAACTGGCACAATGTTGTTGCTTTGGCACCCTTCAGTCATTCAGGTTCTGTTCTTTATCCCTCTCTTCCCAGTTTTTGCCTTGCCTTGCCAAAGAAATGTGGCACTGGCAGAATCTTCCATTCTGGGCAATTATTTTAGGCACTCTCTGCCAGGAGACCCAGAATTAGGGTTTTTCCTCAAGTTTGTTCCAGAAAAGACTCTGAGAAATGATGAGGCACAAGGATTAGTTGGCTTTGGTGTTGGCATTCCTAAGACCATGTTTATTGGCTCACTTTAGAAACTTAACTTAAACTTAAGACCAGTCCAGCAAAGGATTAGTCTCTCTTGGGACTGCAATCCCTATTGTATCAATGCATTTAAGTTGCTTCTCTCTGGAGAAGCCAAAAAATATTAGCAGTAGCTTCTGCAACAGGTTTCTCCAAATGCAAGCTGAATGTGAAGATGAACTTTGGGCATACATTTTTTTCCCCTGAAAGTTATTTTGGTTGGCAAAGTAAATTGAAGCTTTTTGCTTTTGTGATAATTCCCTGCTTAACTATGAGAAATCTAGTTTGATCTGAGGCCCCTGTATGGTCTCCTCTGAGTGACTTCCCAAAAGTGATGTTTTTTTTTTTGCCTGGAGTGTATGTTCTCCCTAAACCTCATTTCAGAGATTCAAGCAGAAGTTGTGAATTTTTGTGGAGCCTAATTGGAAGACTGGAATTTGTACTTAAGTTTACATTTAACATGTTAAAGATATATTCAACAGCAGAAAGAGAAAAAATATACTACCCCATTATCTTTAGACTGCCTTAGAGAAAGCAGTGAGTTGTACATTTCTCTGCTTCTCAGTTTGGGTAGGAAACCCAGGGCACTTAATGTCCCAGGCTAGGGTTGCAAATAAGCACTACAGGTTCTCTGGGACGGCTGCTGAGCCTTGGCTCTCAGTTCTCTGATTGACCTTGCAGTAGCTGCTTGAATCCTCTGTCGAAAGTGAGCACAGTGCTGTTGAATATTCTGCACAAGATTGGGGAGCAGTGAGAAGTGGGAGGAGGGGGGGGTGTTCCTGTAAAAGTACTGGTTTAGTAGCTCCGCGATTAGGCTTTACTGTCTGTAGTCCCTACTATACCTCTGAAGCACTTGTATGGAATGGATGCTTCAAATTAAGTATGACCTGGTTGTCCAATCCCAATTACCTAAAGAATCCCTCAATTTGCTTAACAATTCCCTCACAGCTATTATGGCTCTGACTGATTGTCCCCAGGACTCTCTTAGGCTTACAGCTAATGTAATTGATTCTTCAGTAGTAGCCTGAAGGGCCATTTGGCTTCAACTGTGGTCCAGAGCCTTTTTTTCTTTCTTTCTTTTTTTTTTTTAAAAACTAAGTTAAAAGAATGGTTATTTTTTTTAATGGTTCTAGTTTTGGAGGGTGGGAGTGGAGGAAATCATCTGGACATGGCTTGGAACAGCAGTCCTTGCCAGATGGAGAAGCATTTTCATTGAGCTCTCAGCTGAATTGGCTTTGGGTAGAAAGTCTATGCAGTCTCCAAACTCAAATATGGGTGAATAAGAGCTGAAAAAGAGCTATTGTGAGAGTTTTATTCTGATGTTTTTAGCTCTTTCTTTTTCTTAGTCTAAATGGTATGAATGTGTTTTCTTTTTTTCCTAGACCTGAATGAATATCAGCCATGATAGATTCCCCATTTCAATTGCGACAAGACTATAAGTCCTCAAATACTCTCATTCAAAGTGACTGTATACAAGCATTGATTATTAGGTTTTGGAGGAGGTCTTTGGCACAGTAAAGTGTATCATTCTGTCATCATCAAACCTAATCGGGCTAAATCATAAGAATTTGGCTTAGCCCACAGAAGACTGTTTTAGCTAAGCTACATTTGCAAAGGCAATCATTGAGTCTCATGCTGTTATGTCAAGATCTTACATTCTAAGGTGCAATCTAAACTTTTTGGGCACACACTTTTCACTGGGGAAAAAAGAATAGCTATAGATGCAAAATCCCATGGAAAGTGTTAGCCCTCTTTTTGTTTCCCCACCAATCTCACAAAGCCATAACTGAAGTATCTCATGGACGTAGCAAGATATCAGTTGAAAACAGGTAACAGAAAATATGTTTTACACGGTGAGTGGTGAACTTCTGGAACTTGCTGCCAAGGCAGGCTGACAGCATCAGCAGGCTCAGAAAGGGATTAGACAGATTCATGGAAAACAGCTCAATAAACAGATAATAATAAGCAGGTCAATAAACAGCTACAAAAAATACCATAGCTTTGAGTCATGAAGGGCACTAACTTCCTTCGTATCTAGAACCTTAGAATTAAGGTGTTTAGACTCTTCCTTGTGAAGAAAATAAAGAGATGCTCAGAATTTATACCCTTTAAAAATAAATGGTATTTCTAAGCTTCACAGTTCCTGCTGGTGTGGGTAATGAAAACGCTTCATGGGTTTACACTACTGAGCTAAACCAGTGCCTCCTTCTTTTCTCTTATCTTTGATTGCCCATAGAAGGAACATTGCACTGTGTTTGGGAAACAATAGAGAACAGGTATTTGAACAGTTAAGTATTAGAAGGAGGGAGGAAGAGAAGAAGGTCTGTTTGTACAGGAGTCAAAGTGAAAGATTACCGTCAGCTGCTTTTTTACCTGAAATCTGTAAGGGAGTAAATGTTTGTATTTGTGAGAGTTCCTAAATGAATGATTCACTAAAAATGTTGAGATCTCTAGAGCTCAGTCAGTCTGTGACAATGCTACATTCTCAAAAATGTCTTCAAGTCCAGAAGTATATTGAAAGCGTGCCTCTAATTGAGACAGTCTGGGACTTTCCTGAGTATCAGAGGACCCCACCACAGTGTTAGTGACATCTGTGCTCAGACACTTCTCTCTCCATTTCCCAGACCCCAACCCCTCCAAGCCCTCCAATAAAGGGAAAAAAAAAAAGAAAAGAATGCTGGGCAGGGCAGCAGAGTATATGTTGTCTATATCGCTTAATGCGTTTTTAAAAGATGATGTCAACATTAATTACTAAAATGATGTACTTGCCAGCAGAATAATGCACAATATTCACCACCTCACTTCCATGTGTAGCCCATTAATTAATGTCTTTACAAAATGAACCTTGTAAGTAACAATTTGGTCTTGATTCCTGTAAAGTGATTTTGAAAAACAGTGTTCATATTGAAGCAACAGTCTTGCTAGGTGCTCTTCAGTGAAATGCTCAGTGTAGGTTGCTTGTATTCTGGAATGCTATTTTTCCTGCACAAGGTAAGAGAATGCCATCTAAGAGACTGTCCATGCTCCTTTCTCACACAGTGAATGTAGAGATCTTGAGAGGATTTCTTTCTTTCTTTCTTTTTTTTTTTTTAAGGACAGGTCCCTTATCTGTAGGTAGATGAAGTGCTGGAGCAGCTCCCAGTAGATGAGATGGAAGAAATCCCTAAAAAAGAGGGGAAAAAAAGAAGTTGCAATAAGAACAGTAACCTATATTGTAATCTGAAAGATGAGTGTCTCTAGCCATTACTAGCTGTATTCATTTACCAATTACGTTTTCCTCATCTGCTGTTCTTTCTGTACCTGTAGAATGACTCAATATGCCTGAAGTTTCAAGAGCATTGAGCAAACCTGTCTGTTTTCTGATTAAAAACTCGCTTCAGTTTTCTGTTTAGCTAGTGAAAAAGAACTTGTAAGTAATAGTTTATAGCATACCAGTGACCAAAGATGATCTGTTTTATAGAAACATTAAACTTGATAGAAAGAAAAACATTTCTGATCATCTCACACAAGCAGTGCTGATATTTAACAGTCCTAATTTAAGAAGGTGTTTAAGCTTGTGCTTAGTTTTAGGCAAATTTAGGTGTAAATTATATGCAGAGTGGTAGAGATGGAGTCAGTGGGTATGTGATGAGGATGGAATAGCAATATTAATGTGGCTATTGTATAGGATAACCAAGTATAATGAATACATTTTTCATTGCAAATATTTATTAAACTGTCTTCTGTCCTGTGCATGAAGTCTTCCAAACCAGTTGATCTCTTGACTCGCAGCTTTGAAAGCCCCCTCAAGAGTTCTCAAAGGTGCATGGTCCCAAAAGAGAAAATATTATTCAGGATAGATATGCCAACAAACTGCAGTTCCTGGGACATCCTATATGATAACAAGTAAGCCCAGTGATAATGTTGAAAGAGAGTGATAAGTAGAAATTGTTATGGAAACATTTTGAGGAAAAGTATATACATATTTTTGATGATGTTCAATGTTAGTTGCTGTAGATAATGAACAACTAACAGTATGGAAAAAAGCATATTTTTATGACCATTTTTACTAAGGGTTTGTATTATAAACTTCTGGGTCTATCTAAGCTTCCTGTATATTTTTCTTTCATTTTAGGGAAGATGCAGAGCTGACTGCAGGCTGGGTTATAAAATAAATGTGTTTATGTTCATTTTGCAGGAAGGTTACTGCTCGTTATTATATAATTTGTGATTTGAGTAGACATGGCTACAGCTGAGCAGAAGTATTTAGCACGTTTTGTGTGTCGAGCCTGCAAGACTTAGAATTAGCCATACCAGTTTTTTTCTACTGGTATGCATTGGATGCACATTTTGTAATCAGTTCCTTTTCTTCTTCAGAGATGATTCTGTTGAGAGATTTTGTCCCCTCCTGTGGACATGGTGGATTGCATCTGCTCCTTCGTTCTTCTGGAGATGTGTGCTTACCTACAATATGAAGCAGATTAATCAGTCTGAATCCAATCTTAGCTTGCTGTATATAGCAAATCCAAAATAAAGCAACGATTTTCAATTATTAGTTTTAGTCTCTAAAGAAATTAGGAAAATAATTGCCATTAGGAATAATTCCAGTGCATTGTTGTTTTATTACTGATTTTTTTTTTCTGTCTTCCATCAGAGTCCTCTGATCAATTCCTTTCTGTTGCATAGATGTGTCCCAAAATGCACCGAGTTGATGGTGGCAGTATCATTAGAGGAAGAACATTGTCAGTGAAATAATGCATGAAGAACTGGAAACTCCTGGGAAGATTTTTTTTTGCCATTTGAATTTTTATTTTTGTTTTCATTCATAAAACCTTACAAAGCCAGTCAGTAAGGTGTAAAGTAGGGCTCCCCGTTCTCCCTGTATTCCATCTTCATGTGTCATTTCTAGTCAGTACTGCTGTAAAGAAATTTGTTTCGAGTAGGAAAAAGAAGTGCAGAAGTCTTGTTGGAATGAGCAAGAAAAAATCTGGAATAGTGTGTAGTTAAATGTTGTGTGGCTTATAGTGAAATTCCATGTGGGTGATTTTTATTTTAGTTTTTTCCAAATGTTTTGAGCATTGTAGTTTAGAATCCAGTGTTAGCTTTTAGTTCAGATTGTTTTCGCTTACTGGAAAGTAATTTTCCAGGGGAAAAAAAGTTTAACTAGCTTTGATTTTTTGTGTTTAATTTCAAAGAGTGCAATGAAAGATAAAGGCTAAGGGTAAATTAAGTCTTAGCATGTGTATGATATGTGGTTGTCGTTTGCAGCACTATGATCTACAGATCTGTGAATTCAAGTTCTGCCCAGAGATCATACGTGGATGTAAATGGTTGTCAGTAACTCAATATGGGCTTGAACCAAAATTCATTAAAAGTATTGGACTTTCACCAAGTTGGTTTTGTTTTGGGTCCATCATGTAGGTTTTTAAAGCTCTTGCTGTCTTGAAGCCTAGTATCTCTGCGTATCATGGAATCCTGGTCACCTTATGATTATTTTTTATTATTTTTGCCAGCCTCTATTCTATTGTATGTTCAATAGGACTTCTGTAGCAAAGAGGCCCTAGGGAGAAGTCTTGTAGCTTGTAATGAAAAATTTAACTCAGGTGTTTTAATGAAAATCTGCCAAAAGAAACTGCAGGTTGAAATATCTGATTTTCTGAACCCAGGCAAAAGACCGCAGAACCTAGCAATAAATACTGATCCAACACCCAGACTACCAATTGTCAGCTGCTGTGTCTGTCTCTGTAGTAGTTCCTGCCTCACAGCGCGTGGGAAGCGATATATTAGTTTAGCCCTAATGAAACCAGTGAAATATATCTTCCACTGAAAGCTGTAGTAAGTTTACATCACATTTGCCAAGAGCATGTACACTAAAAATTACTGTGAATCAGTTAACTTGTGCTAACACGTTACTCTGATAAGTTGTTGTGAACCAATTTTCTGATCTTCCGTATCCGTGAATGTTATGCTGAATTTTACTTAACTTTATGTGGTTATATTTGAGATGAGGGAATTCAGTCTCTTGCTGTTTGTTATTAGCTATAAGAGCTCAAATGAGATCAGAGCTCCCTTGTGTTAGCAGTAGTTCAGCCAGGGGCTTGGGATGTTATTTCAGTAACTTCATCGTTTTGATTTAAAAACAGAGGGAGAAAAATAGTTGCTGCTGATTAGAAGGGGTTTCGTGATCCAAGCTCGTTCCCAGTTAGTGCAGGTTTTTGAAAACAATCACTTTAAAGCAGATTTTCCCCATTTCTTTCTTTCAAGAGCAATGTGTTATAACTGGTATGTTTGTCGTGAGTTTTGCAACAGAGATCTGAAAGTCATCTTTGCTGCTCTGACACCAGGAGAGTGTTTTAAACATGTTGAAGCAAAGTCAGTATTGTAACAAGAAATGTGAATAATTGTGTGCTTTGAGAGAGAGATGATTTTTTCTTTGCATTTTTACTCTTGGTTAAGAAATTTACTTCTTTATGAAACTAAGTTGTGTAAGAGGAGACTCAAATGAGTAGTGTTGGAAGTAAAGCATGTTTTCCTGATGTGTTTGCAGAACTATTCAGGACCAGCTGAACTTTCTGTGAATATGGCCTTAAGGACAGGAGGACCTTTGGTTTCATTTGCATAAGTTCCAGTTGTCCAGGCCCGGTTTTCAAACCCAATCAACTTTTGTGAGACATTTCAAACTTTCTAATTGAATTGACTAAGTGCTCACATTTAGGATGCTTATTTTTTTTACGTTTCTTTTTGAAATTATTAGATCTTTTCATATTTTCTGTGAAAGATACTATTGAGCACATGCACGTACTTGATATTCTAGAGGCTAATAGAGACGCTTTCTTTCAGACTCTTTGGTCAGAAGACCAAAAAGTTAAACTTTATCAAAGTAGGGCATCTGGTGAGTGTTGTGGGAGGGGGGTTTTAATTCAGAAGTGCTGTAATTCCAGAAAATTGGAGAAAAAACACTTTTAGCACAATGAAGTGTGGCTCCCAAGTGAGAATCCTTTTCAATTTATTTTTATTTTTTACTTTGAATTGTGTGGAAAAAGTAGATATTTGAGGCTACAAAAGGCATATTTCTGAACATTAGCTGGAGATCCCTTCCTCATGGCTAGAAAGGGAGCTGATCAGTCAGTCTGGGTCTCAGCCTGGGGATGGGAATAATTGTAAGAGCACAAGACTGGGAGCTGGGAATCTGTAGCATGCCTTGCATTGTTCCACGTTGCCTTATGCCTTGCCACAAGGTGCTGGTCAAAATTTCTAGAGCGGTGCTTCAGCTTAAGTTACACATTTGGGAAAGGTTCAACTGTTTTATAAATGAAATCACACATGATCAGTTTTGAGAAACCTAGCATTAACAGGCTACCAGTTTCCCAGTCTGATAAATAAGGATAACAGTGGTGACCAAGTGTGCAGGTCAGCAGAGCTATAAGTGTACAGTCTTGAGGACTTAGGCTCTCCTTTGAGAATTTCAGACAGAAGCTTCTATTAAAGTGCAAAGTATTGTTATTATCTTTGTCCTTTATACATTTTTAAATAGTACATGATAATCATCTCTGTGAACTCTTAACTATTCATAAAGGTGACTGTCAGTTAGAGGCCTGAACCAGTACTCCAGATTCAAATATTTAAAATGATAGATCATGTTGTAACCTTCTGATAATTATTCATTATCTTATGTAGGAGGAGTTTCCTTGTAAAAGGTAGGCTTTGTAGATGAGTGATAAGTGGGGCATTTAATTGTTCTGTTGGAATAATAACATCCAAGCATAGAAGAGAAACTTTGCCAATTGAAAGTACTCTTGGAGGTCCACCTCTTGGAGGCAGGGAAAATGCAGGGAGGTTGGACTCTTCATCTTCATTCTGCCTGGCGTATCACTGTTGGGTTGTGACAAGGGAGTGTCTCCTTGTGGGGCCCTGTGTTGTCTCAGGTTATGTCCTTTCCACTCCCCTGAAAGAAAGCTCAAGGAGGTATATGAAATTACAGTGAGGTAGAGGAATGCTTTCCCAGAAACAGAAAAGTTATGAGAATTTAATGCCAGTGTAGTTTGTGGCTTGATAGAGCAACTGCCTAGTTAGTTTAATATGCATAAAACTCTGAATTGCTAAGGACTTTCCAAACTTTTGCTATTGGATGTCCTTTGGCCACTTTTTCTTTCCTTTGATTTTAACCAGAATTTCCTGGATTTAGAAAGCAGGACTTTCCTATGAAAGCTTTACTCAGAGCTGGCATACATTGATAATTAATATGTGAATTAGGTGTTCAGTTTTGACCTCTTGCTTATCAGCAATGAATTCAAATCCACGTGCTTCTCAGTGGACAGCAGATGAATGCAATCACAAGCACTAAGATCCTCATGTGTGAGGGGCAGAGTGAAGGCGATAAATCTGGGCAGCATCCTTCCTCCTCATCATGGAGAGGCTGTAGGGCCTCTGCACGTTTTCCCAAGGGCTTGCCAATGCGAGAGCATTGCCTGTTGTCACATTTTGGTGTTCAGCAGGCCTTGCCACTCTGGGAAGAGCAGCCTGTACTTACATGCACCAGCAGTCTCACATCGTTTCAGAGAATTTCATTCATGCTGATTGAGGGAGATGCTGGACTCTTTCTTTTGGTTTATTTTAGCCTTTTGGTATGCAGAGTATTCTTTGTTAATCTTCCTTATTTATTTAAATGTTAATTGGTTCTTGTTAATTTTGTTTTCTGTGCTGAAAGCCAAGGTCAACAATGAGTCCTTCCATGTTAGCTCTTAGCCTGATTACAAGGTAATATAATGCATCTTGGAAAAAAAGTAACAAGAAGCTTTCCCTCTGTTTTTAATGTAACCTTTGTGCTAGGTAGAGGTTTGGAGCTTGGAAGAGAGAGAGAAAATGTATGTTCAACGCAAACTGAAGGGTTTTATTGATTGAAAGGGACTGTTAAGTTAAAAGACAGTTGTTGTGAAAGCAAAATATCACTTGACCCCAAAGAGACGGGCAATTGCAGCCCGGGGTAAGGTATAACAACAGCAGTGGTTTGATATGGGAATGCTAAAATGAGACAGATTTTCCCTTTCCCTGTTTGCATTTCCAACTTCCAAACTGCTCTTTTTGTTACTCTAAGTGCAATCTCTTCTGAGAACTCCCTCGTTTTTGGCTGGAATGGCCATTTTATGACATAAAAGTAACGTATTTTTTTTTTCTAAAACAGATTCTGTTCCATGGGGCAAAACAAACAGAGCTATCACAACACTTTAAATAGTAATCAAATATGTTTTTCTATTTGTATTCAAAGAGGTGGAGAGGTAACTTGACAAGATGAAAGAAGGAACCAGATTTGTGTATTCCCCCCTTCCCCCGTAACAGGTATAGAGTTTTAGAAAAGACTTCAAGGCAAAAAGAAAAAAGCATAGAATATACTGTTATGGTGTTATTTTTGTCTTTCATTTTTATGACAACTTATTTGTACTTAAAGGAATCTTTCCAAAGAGTTAAGAAGCATCATTAAATAAAGACTGTGAAATGTGCAATATGGCTTATTTATTTAAATGTTAATTGGTCCAACGAACACTTCTAATTAGCTCTATATTTGCTTAGCAAAAAGTTTTACAAATTCCAATTGTGAAAAGCAGCTATTTTGAGCTGGTAAGCATGTTGCAGAATCAGCTATGATTTTTCTATAGTTCTCAGCCCTTGAAGGCACAATTTAATTTTTCATGTATGCATACTAGCAACGGTAAACACTTGCGAGTGTAAAGAACCTTCTTTAATTAGCTGCACAACAATTAAAGGATTCACAAACTAAATTGAACCCTGTCTCTGTGCTTACTAGCTGAATTCTACCACCTGTCACAACAGCACTTTGTTCAATCTGTTATGCAAAATCATTATAGCAATATAGCTGAGGAAAAAAAAAGAGAAAACAGCAATTATTTCTTACTTTTCTCTTGAATGGGTTATTTTGGGTTATACTGATGTCAGGTTCATTGAAGCTAACCTTTTGAAATCTGTAACAGCATAATACATATATGGCAGGCTTAGAATAGCTGGAAGAATATTTCGTTTTACCCTTTTTAAGAGCAAGTAAGGCGCATCCTTAAAGTATGGTACTTTCTCTGATCATTTGAAAAGAAAAGCCAACTGTGCTAGCTCCTGCAGCAGCCTGTTATTTTTCTTCATCAGACAAAAAAAAATGACCAACATCTAATAGTACAACACACTCTTTTATTATTAAAGCTTGTAAACCGATGTGAAAAGTAGTTTTAAAAACACCGCTGACTTTGTAAAGTGGGGAAGAGTGGCACTTGTAGCTTCTTGCTTCTGACATTTGTCATTCTTCTTTAGCTCTCAAAGGTACGATAGTTGATAAAACAAAAATCTGACTGGGCTCTATTTATTTACTTATGGGCTAACTTTATTTTTCCAGAAGCGGTTGGAGATGATGTTTTATGTCTGTGCAGAAGAGCCCCATTTCTTTCCCATTTCTGATTGCAGCCGTTCTCACTGGTGGGCATTCAGGGCCAGCCATACAGGGGCATGGCAAGTCCTCACGGTCCCCATATGATGGGAGTCAGCCCCCTGACTGGACCTGCAGCACACCCCGAACCTCGGGCACCATTGAACTGCTTGGTTTCTTGTCGGGGTGGTGGCCCAGCTAGCTGTCCTCCTCAGTCATCTGCCTGTTGATCAAGGAGAGGGAATAGGTGTAAGTCTGAACCCGTTCCCAGCTGCTGCAGGAGGCTGAGTTCTGGGTGGGAGGTGGGACAGGGGCAGGGGACGAGGCCTGCGGCCATGGCTTTGGTTACCTGCCCTCCGCTCCTGGGGTAGCTGCCTGCAGGGAGCTTTGCGCTGCGTCTCGGAGTGCTGATGCACTTTTCAGATTCCAGTTAGAATTCCCAGTGAGTCCAGCAGTGAGCTCGTTGTGTAACGAGCATGAGGCTGCGTTTGGCGAGAAGAAGAGCTGTTTACGTTTCTCTTTGTTGTGCCACGACAGCTGACAGGAATGTTCCCATCGCTGCCAGCTTTCATGCAGGAGAGGCACAGGTACGTTTTGTGCGTGCACCACCACAGCTGAGGAGCTGAAAGTTAAGCTGCCCGCTGACAGTTTCCTGAAATCATATCAATAACATATTGTTAGCCCTTGTGATTGAAGCTAAAAGAGGCTGCTGTTGGATAAAGGATACACGATATGGGGATTTCATAAGCGAGAGATATAACTGAATAACTCTGCTCATTCAAAGTACTTACATTTTTTAGAGTAAAATTTTTATACCATTGTCCTTTTAGAATATTTTTGGAAAATCTGGGAAGAGAACAAAGAAGTCCTTTAGAAAGAGTGGTTTCTTTTTTTTTTTTTTTCGTAAAAAAATGTCACTAGGAAAATAAAAGTCAACACGAAAAGCTGAGAAAGGACTTCATTTTTGCTACTTAAAAATAATAATAATGTTACTTAAAATAGTAATTTAAAAAGAAAGAAGGAAGCCTGATATTTTGATTAAATATGGCTCGAATTCTGAAGTGATTTTGCAGTTGAAGTATGAGAAGCCTTGTTTGCTGTATGTCTCCCTCACAGTTTCTCATATCAAATAAGAATAGCTGGTCTATTCTGAAACAGAAAGTAAGGGAGTAAAAAAATCAGATGTAGCATCAATGTATTTGTAAGTAGAGGTGCACAGCACAGGCAGTAAGTGCAGCAGGAAAATTTCTGTTCCGGCAGCTGAAGCAGTGCCGATACTGTGTGTGGGAACTCCTGAATGTTCTCAGCGCTGGGGCTGTTGGTGCTCAGTCCCAAATCCTGGGGCTGCTGTCAGTCATGGGAAGGAGCTTGCTCAGGGCTGCACCAGGCCAGCACAGCCTGTTAAGGATATATCACAGCCAGCAGAGACCATCTCCCAGCTGACTTTGCAACCGTAATTGAACTTGCCAGTGTCTGTCATGCTGTGATTGCATTTATCAGACTTCCTTTGTCAGCTTGGTTGCCACTCACCTATCGGCTGTGATAGGTTGTCTTCCTAGTCGTGGGCTCACAACGTGGCAATTAACATCAAAATTATTTAAAGGATTTTTGTCCTGCAGATAGCATTGAAATATGTTATTGTATTTTTATAACATTCCTCCTCCCCCATATTCATCTTTCTGCTCTGTGTCTGCCAAGTTTCCAGTGTCCTTTTTATTAATGATCAAAATGATTGTGCCCAGATAAAACAGGGGTGCCCAAAGCATGCTCAGGGCTAAGCTTGCTGGGATCCTAAGGTCATGCTGCTGTTGCATTGAAGCATACGTACCATCTTACCGCAATCGGTGCTTGCATCTCTGCTTCCTTTGATACTAGCACTGCGTGACCGCACTATTCCTGTACTTGATCTTGCAGCACAATGGTGGGAGGAAATTCCCTGTTCGTGTATCTGCTCATACCTCACTGGATTGAACAGTACTGTGAAGATGCAACCCTTTTTTATGGTCGCTTATCTGTCATCAGATTTACACTTCCTTGGCTTAACCATGGAACAATTACAACTGTTTTGCACCATTGTCTGGGGAAAGAGGCAGCATTATTGTGCTGCAGAACAATCTGTCATAGATAGGTAGAGAGAATTTAAAGAGCAGCAAGGAAAATACAGGGATATATCTCCAGCTCAATTGCTTTTCATATAGGTTGTCCTGTTTGGGACTGTTTTTCTGCTCAAGAAGTCATCACAAACAAACAGTAAAAAAACTAGAATGATTAGAAGAACTGATATTGGAACTACTTTTTCCGTTCTCTGAAATTACATTCTGAAGAACAGCTTGCTTTGTGCATAGTTCCTGACCTTGGTTTAGGTACGATTACAAGTTATAGAATCAGGCTGATGTGTTGTTGTGGTGCTCAGTGACTGCTAGCCATATCCTTCAAGTCTAAACCACATCTTGGTGAGAAAGCATCCTGCAAGGTGCTAGATGGCTTCCTGAGTTACCAAACCTGTGCTTCTGCCCAGGCCAGTGATCAGTAAAGTTAAATAGAAGCAGCCATCATATATCGGGGAAAGCGTGCACAGACCAGGCCACTGAAGGATAAATGACATTTGTAGTTATGATGTTTTATTTTTCTTGATTGGTAATGAAGTATATTTTTTCTGTCCTTACTCTACGCTTGTATTGAGTTTCCTCATCTATTTTGTTCCACTTAATTCTGCAAGGAGTTTACTCTTTCTGCTTTTTCTGGAGAGCACAAAGCATCCGAGTAATGTTCACTTTCTTTTTCATTCTTCCCCCTGCCTCCCAGCATCTTCACCTTTTTCACTTTTATCTTTCACCCCACTAAACTGAGGTTTTATCAAAATTTTCATTTTCCTGGAAATTAGTATTGACAATAGCTAATTAAAATCACCTTTATGTAAGAATGACTGTTGGCCCTCTAAGTTACACCTTTTTTTTTTTTTTTTTTTGCAACAATGTCCAGGTGTCACAGGGAAAAGGTAAATAAATCAATTGGAATGAGGGAAGAAAGGGTAGAAGGCAGAAAGCAGAGGTAGAAGGGATTAACAGCTGAGAATCTCAGTCATTAGCTACAAAAGTAACCCTACACGATATTTTAACAAAAAAAAAAAAATTATGCTGACAAATTTGTCACGAGTCAAAAACGACAGTCTTTTCATCACTCGATTACTTTTGATAAAAGAAAGCTATCTGGTATACTGGACTTAGCAATGGCAGTCAAAAGTTCTGCATGCTGTCCCTGGCTGCTCTGTAAAGAATGTGCCATATATTTAAGTCAAGATACATGGTGATCTTTTCCTAAGTGAGATGTGGAAATGATCAGTTAGGAATGCTCATTTCAGTGGTGCTGAAAGCTGGCCCCTTCCTGGCCCAGGGAGCCAGCTGGGTGCACTGGTATTGGCAAATGACTTCTGATTTTTCAAGTGTTTGTATTTACACCGTGTTAAGCTGTTGACTGTTTCTGCGTTCAGCAAAGGATCGTATAGAAGGTATCTTCCCTTCCTCACACTGTGTTGCTCACAGCATGCTCAGATGAGCCCATGATGTTTGGAGCATTACAGAGTATGGGTTATGACCCAGTGTCAGTTACTGTTTGGGGCAGTGTTGTACTGCTGCAAAACTCTTCCCAGATGTGCACTGTAGCTCTTTTTACTTTCTCTGTATTTAATGATGGAATAGGAGAGATTTTTTTCATGTTGGTTTGTCTTATAAAAAAAAAAAAAAGAAGAAATTTATCTTTTTGTTATCCTCTTATTCTTTCTTTTCTTTTGTTGCCAGCTCAGTGCCTCTGGAGGTAAAATAAGTGCAGTTGTATTATATATGAGTTTTGAGAATATATACATTGTCAGATATGATCCCGTTCATGTCTAAAAGGTTATGTAAAGCTAGAGTATTCATCCTTCCTCTTCCTTTTGTACTTCTGACGAACATTAAACATTTTCTTAGGTATGTACTTTGCGTTGACGTCACCAGAGGTAGGCCATGTGTTCAGTGATGCTTTGTTTTGTCCACTAACTCAATAGAATGCACTTTGGAGCATCCTTAATTGTCCTACAAACCATTTTGTGATAATGAAACCAAATATGGTGTGGACTTGGCTGACATCTCTGGGATATTATTTGGAATGCCACATATTTCTGATTCAAACATGGATTGGTTAAAGCTTTTTAAAATATTCTCTCAATTAATTCTATACTTGAGACATCCTTTACCCTCCTCCCCAAAGCTATCTTGTTCTGTACGTAGATAGGGTTGGATACGGGCTCTTTACTTTGACAGAAAATAGGCTAACCTTTTGGTCTTTTAGGTCCTAAAACTACAGTTGAGTGTACAGTGTCTTTCCATATAACTAGGTCTTTTGTTCCACTAGAGAAAATTACTTAATTTGTTAGAGAGCTTTTTTTTTTTTTTTTTAATGGTTTAACAGCAACAGTCTTTACCTAATAGACCTGGGATTGCAGGGAGGTGATTAATGTGAGTTAAAGGATCCCTATGACATAGGACTAAAGGGCAGAATTACTTTGTTGTTGTTGTTGGCAATCCCACTTGTACAATTTCATTTCTCCCCAAACCAGATTTCCATTCTTTTACATAGAGTCTAATTGGACGATACACTTCTTGTTGAAACTCTTGCTATTCAGCAGTAGCCTGTTTCTGCATTTTCATTAGGAATGTATGTCTTTGTCCCTTGAAATCCATCTATTTATTGCAGTGACACCTACTGCTGAGAGAGCTGATCCGCAACAGGATCGGTTGCTGTTAAACTTGGCCAACAAGCAGCTCATGACTCAACCAGCAGATGTTTCTGTGGCTCAGGTCAGGGGGAACTTATGGACTCGTGTTTTTTTCCGTTACTCCTAGCATTAAATGCCAGAAAAGTCAAAACTAGGTACAGGCAGATGACCCGACTAGTAGTAGGAGGAACTGAACTGGGGCCCCGAGGATCCGCAGAGACCAAAGCATTAGGCTGTTGAGCCACTGTGCTGGCTCCAGGCCAGTAGTTTCAGACAACTGACTATCTGATTGCATGCCTGGATTTTAGTAACGATTTTACATACTTATTTGATGATTTGTACCCAAGCTTATGCTTCTGACAGGTGCCCTTGTGAACAAAATCTCATGGGCTATCGCATGTGAATATTTCACAATCAATCATACTTTGATCTTTGGGACATATGTGCATTTGACATTATATTTAGTTATGTGCAAAATCTAAGCCTAAGCCTTTGTGAAATGAAAATGAAATCATCAACCCGCATTACAGTTTTGGATTTAAATTGTTTCAAACTATGATTCGAGTTCTGTGGTCTTAACTCTTCTTTCTTCATCTCTCAGTAATCAGCACAGAGGGCCTGATCCTCCTGCCCTCCCCCAGCTGAAACGCACTGCCTTTTATTGAAGCTTGCCTGTGTGAGGAATGCAGGATTAATAGGGTCAGCGTTATGGATATTTTAATATTATATAATGAGCTAGAGAATAACAGATTTCCAGTTTGGCACAACATCCTCAGATGAGAACGGAAGATTCAGAATTCATTTCATACCGTAAAAATGACAAAAATTGAAATAATAAATATGCTTTGCAAAGGCTTCCAGGCATTTTATTATTTTATTTGTACTGTGTGATAGTAGAGTGGATCGTTAAAAGCTTAATTTTAAAGTTTCTTCAATCTAAGGTAGATGCCAGCTAGATTAATTAAAGTGAGTGATCAGATAGGAGCTACAGGAGATTGATCAAATTGGAGAGAGCTTAATCAGTTGTATACATTCCAAATTACATGAAAATAACAAATTTACTTTTAAAAATGCTGTTTCTAAAATAACAGAGGCTTTAGTTTAATGAAGCATTCCTCAAATCAGGCTTCCATTTGAATTTAGGTATTATCTTTACTGTTGTCATCAGGAAAACACTAGGAAAAATAAAAAGAATCAATGCTTATAAGCTAAAAAATAATGATCCCAGATGCGACCAATGCTTGAAAAAAGCAAGGCTTTTTTTTAAGCTACTGAACTTTCAGTACCAATTATTTATCTTTCTCTTCTTCGCATCTGACTTCTTAAGTATATGCAAGTGAAATAGAATAAATAAGAAGGAAAACAGATTTTGCTAAGTCACATGCAAAGTAGCAATAAATCAAACAGCTTGTCTGCATTCTTCTAATCTTTCTATTCTAATCTGTGAGTGAGATTTATAAATGACCTCTTCTCTCCTCTCTGCTAGCCTTCCTAGATTGTGATCACAAGCAGTTCATAGTCCTCCACTCCATGGGTGCTACCAGCTAAAGACTGCTCTGGTGATTCATCTTCTACTTATCAGTTATCAGTCCGAAATGTTGTGCTAGCTAGAAAGTAACTTACAGACGTAACAGGTATTTTAGAAAGCAGCTGTCCTCTTCAGCTTGAACTGCAAGCAGTACAGGCCTCAGTAAACAATTTGCTGTCTGTTAATGACTTTTGAAACGTGGAAATCCCTGTGCTAACCCTCCTTTAAAACATAAAAACTGTTGTGGAATGAGATCGTTCCATTGTTGCTAAAGGAGTACTTTGTTTTGAAATCAATAAGCAGCTTGTTGAGATACCAGCGCTACAAAGCAGCTTCAGTTGTGTTGGGTGCTGTCCTGCTGCCTCCCTGGCAGTGTGGCTGTGAGATGGGTGCTGGCAGGTGGCTGCTCAGCCGCCCGCTTCCAGCTCAGACACCAGGACAGTGGGTGCAGCCCCATCGGGTCAGGTTGGCTTCAGGCTTTGTGCAGATCCTGCCCAACCTGGGCTCACCCCAGGTTTTATTTTAATTCTTAGAAGCTTCATATATGCTTTGCTATAACAACAAAACCTAAGTGTGGTAGTGGGATTAATAGAAGTAACTGATTACCAGGTTAGCCGTAATAATAGCTAAATAAACACAAATACGTACGACTTACTACCTGTAGGCTACTTTTCTTTTCTCTTCAGGCATTCTGCAACACTCTGGAAACTGTGTATTTCTCTGATAAAATTACGTGACAACCCAAGGAGCAGGACTCCAACTTAACCAACCAAAAAGAATAATAATTAAAAAAGTGAAAACCGCATTGAGTTCATTGGAGTTACTCTATTTTACTTAGGTAGAAATGAGAATAGAATCTGGCCTAATGTTTATTCCATTTTATCAGATTGAGTAATGCTGTCCTAGTGGTATTAAATACAGCTGATCTCTCTCCTTCCTTTCCATGCACACGTTTTTGTTAAAATTTAACTATTTACATCTGCGTCTCTTAGTATTGCCTGCAAATCAGTCAAAGAAGAGTAGGTCATCTGTGCTGCTCTTCTGTTTATATATTAATCATCTGGCAAATAAACCACTCAGTATCCTACCCACCTCAGTAATATTTGTGATGTAATTTGTTTGGATGCCCAAATGTCACCAGCGTTGATTGTAAGAGACAAAAAAAATGTACTTGCTCAGCACACCAAGCTCTGGGCTAAAATGTAAGCATGAAATCTCTGGTTTATTTTTGTAATAATGTTTACAGCTGTTTAATGACCCTGAAAGGGTTCAGTAGTCTGGTGTTCTGTATTTCTTAACAGGAGTGTATTATGCTTATAACAGCCTTAGTTACACAGTTTCTGCTACAACAATAAGAATGATATTTTATAAAAATACAGTATATATTCTGAAGTTTCTCCATGATGCGTCTTTCTGAGTTGCTATGAACTGAAATTATCTGTATTGTAGTATTCAGAATTTGTTAGTGGACCACGAGATAGTATAGATATGTACACTTTTCTAGCTGGAAAGATAAATGCCAGGTCTGTATTCTGAGAGCATAAGTAACAGTATGTGTAACTAACTGCTCGGAGGATCGGGGCCAGAGCGAGCTTGTCGTCTAAACACGTGAGCTTGTAAAGCATTACTTTGCTTACTGAACTGTAAATCTTTTAACTAACCTAATCTAAGCCATAATAACAGCACAACAGTGTTTTTGAAATGACTGTTTTCTCTACAGCAGCGAAGAGGGAGATGCTTTAGTGTGTGTCCGGTAGGAACGAACAGGTGTAAATGAGAGCTGAATGTGGTCCATCTGTTTACAAAGATAACAGGTGTGTGGATGCATATATGTGCAGGCGCACAGATATGTGCGTGCATATGTTTGCATGTGTTTGTAGGCATATATTTATATTTCAACTATTTTTTATTCTACTTGCCACCTAATTTTTTGTGTTTCCAGCAGAAGGAAGCCAAGCTTCTCACATTACATTAATGTAGTTGTAATGACAGGCATTTCTGGTGTCATAACTGGTTTAAAATTCCAGTAATCCATTTGAAATAGTTAAATAAAATCCGTGTGTTCCATTGAAATGGCTGAAGTCAGAACTTTCGTTATTGATCTCGCAGAAAGTAGTCTTGAGGGCAAAAATGTGAGTCAAATCAAAATAACTATTAGCGTCATCAAAGGGACACGAATGTCTCACTGTACCTTAATGCAGGAGATGAGAGCATTTTCATAATGTATGCATCCAGTTGTGAATTTCATCAGCTGAGGACCCTTGTCATAGAAATAGGGATCTGCACACCCTATGCAGAGAAAGGCTGTCCTCTGATGGCTCGTCAGCTTCTTGCTGCAGACTTGTTCCTGCTGCTGCTGGAGCAAAGGGCTTGTTTGGGTTAGGAAGGCCACCCGCGAACAACTGATACCAGCGTGCGCGGTCTTGGGGGAATGTGTTCTTACAAAACACTGCAGATAAATAAAGGTCAAAAATAGACCATATAAATTTCAACTTATTTTGAATTTCTTAACAATCTCAAATTTGATTTGTAGTTGAGTTTGTGAGCGTATATTAACTGCAGAGAACATCCTGCTTCTGTTCGTAGGAGACGACAGAACGTTCTGTGTTTTCCTTTTAAGGGACATCAGGATCAGGAAGAGTGTAGTAGACTATATATTTAAAAGCAGAAGGCTAGAAACTTCAGCATTCAAGAAATACCTCTAAGTGATCCTTAGCTTCTCCTCCTTTATTTTTATTTTATTTTATTTTGTCAAGTAGAGGAATGGGGAAATTACAAGTATTCAGATACTTTCCAGGTTTTCAGTGGAAATAACACTTTATCGCAGGCACAAATGTATTGTGAATAAACTGAATAGACATTATTTGTCCATTTGGGTAATTGTGAGCTTTGAGGAAAAAATTGAGGAAAAATGAAATCACTTTGGGCAAAAATGTTCAGATGTGAAGTGAAGATTATGTTGTAGTATTGGAGCTTCTTGAAGGTTTGGGTGGTTATGATTCCAAACAGATTGCTAGAGCCAGGCTGCTTTGCGGGGCTTCAGCTTTTATGGTAGTTCATAATCCAGCTTTCCATCTGTCATGACCTTTTCGTGGTCCTCACAGTATGTGGGGAAATAGCATCTAGGCTATCTGCAGGATAGGATGGGTAGGTGGGAGGTACTGTCAAACTTCACAATATCACTTACAAATTGACGTTTCCAGATTATTTTTTTTCCTCATATTTGGTGTCTTGGTCTGGGGAGGCAAGAAACCTGGGCACAAGGTTGAGGAGCTGGAGAGAATCTACAGCAGAGGTGGGAACCTTGAGCTGCCTGAAGTAGGAGAGCAGCAGCTAGAGGTTCCATGGGGCCCTTTGTCCCATCTGGGGTAGCCCGTCTGGTCAGAGAAACAGGCAGGGATGATGGATAAAGAGGGAGAGAACGAAGGGATTTTTTTTAGAGAAATTAGGCAAATTAAATTGGGTTATGTAATTCATAATGGAATGATTGATGAAGAGGAGTTTATTTCTGTCTTGTGTATGGATAGGAAATGGGGTTTTGGTAGGTTTTGCTGCGAATTGGCTGAAGAATACCGAGAGCCTGACTTATGCAAGAGCTGAATAGATCCCAGAGGCACTAACTGGGAAACACTGGGAGGAAAGATTTCACATGGAAATACTTTACGTAATTATACTGTGCAACAAAACCAGGTAGAAATAGGACAAAGAAGAGATGGTCTGAGTCAGAGGCAGGAGACAGGAGTAGAAGCAGATCAAGCAGATGAGGATGTGAATACATTTTAAGTGAAGATCTCTAGCATTTTGAGATTGCCAATAACTAGATCTTGGTAACTGAATGGCTGATCAGAGTGTGGCACTTAGGGGAGGATATTTCTCATTAAACAGCAGCTTTGCTGACCTTTCTGCATGCTAAGTCTAAAATGAGCAAAATTTCCAGTGCCAAAAGATCAACGTGTATTGGTCAGACTCCTCAGAGCTGATTTAAAAACGCTAGTTTTTAAATGAATTTTTTTTCCCAACTTATCCTATATTGTATCTGTGTGTTTTCCAGGCAAGGGAAAGAAAATGTTAGAAAAAGTTATGTTATTTAAAATGTAACTACTGCTGATACTTTAATAAAGTTATATTTGAAGAAGAGCTATAAAATAGCCTAAAATCTCAACCACAACTCCCCTCCTCAGTCCAAATATTTATAGGTTTGAACTGATGCTTAGGGTTAAAAATCAGAATTAATAATCTCCACTGGGATCTGTCAGCATTTCCAGACTTTGATAGAGCATAAAATGCTGAAATTAACTATCCAAACCTTCCTAAGCATGTAAAAGCACCAGTTCCCATTGAGGTCAAGTGAATAAATGAAATTTAGACTGCATTTTTGAAGCTGTTACATAATAATGGTAATGACAACCTAGAAAGACTTTACCAACCCCTCTTCAATATATGTCTGCGTATGTACATGTAAAGTGGATTGAATTCTGGGTGAACTCCTGTGGATCCAGGAGTTGAGCTCAATGGTTTCTATGGGTCATCTCCTATTCAGGATAGTCTATGATTCTGTTTTGTTTAACTGGCAAAGAGAGGCAACACTTGCAGTATGTGCAGTCTAGACAAAAAGTCCATTTCAGTGTTGCTGGTGGAGATTTTTTATTTAAAGGAATTGAGTAGAGAGAGTTTGAAATGTCAGTCAACTTCAGGCAGTAGTAGACCTACACACTACAGCTCCTTTTGAATGTGCAATTTGGTTTGTTTCAAAAGTTAAGGAAGCTTGCAGAATGTTAAAAGAATGTGTTTGTATGTACCCAAACAAAGTAAACTTGCATGAGAACCAGTAATTTTATTCATTTACTACGTGGGCTTGGGTGAACTCCTGACTTGACCATGTTTCCCTATCTTTGAAAATCAGACACTTTAAGCCAAACTTAAGTGCAGTCCTATAGCTTATGTGTATAAGCCTTTTACTTTGACATACTCTATCTCATTAATATTTTATAAATATTATTGATGGGTCCTGACACAACACCTGAAAGTGAAGTGTTGAAGCTTTCAAAAAATCTGCTTACGTGTCATCAAAATTTTGTGGGTCACGTTCATCCTGAATACACGTGTGAATGTCTCTTTCCCCCTTTTTTCTTGCAAGATCTGCATTGGATTACATGACCTCATTCATCCTGTCGAGAACTAAATAGATCTTCTCTTGGAGACCACCCAAGCTTGTTTAAGGCCCTCATCCTGCAAAGACTTAAGCATGTGTAGAACTTTGCTTTCAGGAGTCATCCTGTGAAGTCCACTGGACTGCTCCCATAGGCACAATCACATACATTTAAGGTATATGCCAGATTTGAGCCTCCAGTTGTCTAGCAAATGACCAGTATGAAGCAGCGAGAGGAACAGTGCCCACCTGGAGCGTGGAACGCAGAGTGAATAAGTGCTTTCGGGTAAAGCCCAACAGAAGTTTTCCAGATTAATTATTCAATAACATATAGATTTCAGTAATTTTACTAGTGAGTAATGTGTCATATGACTTCACTGAACAACACAGATCTTAATTATGATCCAATATAACCTTACAGCTTCATATTTTTTGAGAGTTATTAATGTAAAACTTTTTATTTTAAATAGAATTTTACAGATACATTATTTCTTTGTAGCGTAGAGAAGTGGCAAAGATAGAAGATTATTGTGGACAATTATGCAGACCAGAACCGAGCACTTGTGTTTAACAAACAGCTTTGAATTCTAATTTTCTGCAGTATACATAGTGTGGGTACAATTTGTAGTCATTACTGCGTATTAGGAAAGTTATTAAAATTCTTAAACTTGTTGAGGCTTTCCACAACACCTTCCCCAGATTTTAATTGGTTTTATCTAGTTCCATAAGAGAGCTCTTTAAAACAAATCAAAGTGCCTTAAATCACATGTTTTACCCATCGAAGGACAAAGATATTCCTCTATAATCTGGCAAGTTTTCGTAAGAAATGAAATCTGAAGGTTCTCAATGATGAATTAAGAGACTTGGCAGCAGATAATTTATGTGCCTTTTGATGGGCTCAATTTCAAAATGACAAAATAACAATGTTTTGTAACAGAAGGGTTAAATCTTAATCTCAGAGGTTTACAAAGCTGCTAGTCGCAGTCTCCTTAAAATTTAATATACCTTGTTAATGCTTACTTGCAAACACTGAAGGATTTTTATGATTATAATCATGTGTTACAGCACCTAGTACTGTTTCTAAGCAGCATACTAATCAGCTTAATGAGATATTACTGCACTTTTTGTTGACTAAAGCAAAATCCCTTTTATTGTTCTAAAGCTTGTCCTTTACTTTATTTTTTCCCAAAACATTATCTTGTTTTATTGTACACCAGTAAATATCATACCATCGTTTTTTGTCAAATCATAAAACTATCTTTCTCATTTTAGAATGTGTAATATATAGAATATGGTTAATGGAACTGAAAGTTACAAATGGATTTCTATTTTTGTTGTTGTTGTTGTGGGTTTTTTTTTTTGCTGGCTTTTCTGATGGAAATGGGAGAGATGCATAACATTTCTTTCAGTATAGATTTAGAAACGTAAACAGGTGCAATTTCACAGGAAGAAAGACAAGGGAGATGGTAAAAGCCCTCGCCCCCTCCATAATAATTAGATTTTGAAATCATAGCATAATTTTAAATAGTAATTAATGTTTGTCAGTAAACATACAAAATGATGAAAGCACATACATGTTCACAATTGCATAGCATAGTTTGCATTTAACACACTTTTTATGGTTTTTACACTAATTCCTTTGCATTATTATGAGTAGGTGAAACAGAGAATGCGAATTGTGTGTCAGTGATTCAATGCTTGTAACTCTTTCACAGTCTGAATCTAAAATATCTTCTGATTTTCAGAGATGGAGGAAGCTAGTTTGTGCCTTGGTGTTTCTTCAGCTGTGCCAGAAGCTGACGCCCATCTCAACAGCACCATACTCAATGGGCAGTATTCAATGAGCCAGAAGCTGCACCAGATCACTTCCCAGCTCAGCCATGCTTTTCCGGAGCTCCAGAACAGGCAGAATCCAGAAGAGAAGGCATCAGCACCACTAGAAGACAAAAGCCACATGTCCATAGCAAACCAACCCATCAGCAGTCAGATGGCCCTGTTAGCAAACCAGCTCAACAGAGAGGTTGACACCAGTTTGAATGGGCGTGTGGATCTGCAGCAGTTCTTAAATGGACAAAACCTAGGGATTATGTCTCAGATGAGCGATATAGAGGATGATGCCAGGAAAAACAGAAAGTACCCGTGTCCCCTCTGTGGAAAGCGCTTTCGATTTAACAGCATCCTGTCGCTGCACATGCGCACTCATACTGGAGAGAAACCGTTTAAGTGTCCATACTGTGATCACAGAGCAGCTCAGAAAGGCAACCTGAAGATACACCTGCGTACTCATAAACTTGGCAACCTTGGTAAAGGTCGTGGAAGAGTCCGAGAGGAAAACAGACTTTTACATGAGCTGGAGGAGAGAGCGATTCTTCGGGACAAGCAGATGAAGAGCAGCCTCTTGCAGCCACGACCTGATGTGAAAGCACAGCAGCATGCTCAGCCAATGCCTCTCACAAATTGCAACTTGTCTGTGCCAGCTAATCACAACACACCTGATATTTCAAACCCTGTTCCCTCTCCAAAGCCAGTCAGTGTCCAGGAAGAAGTTGTTGCTCAGACAGCTGGGTTCAGATGCACATTTTGCAAAGGCAAGTTTAAAAAGCGTGAAGAGCTGGACAGGCACATAAGGATCCTGCACAAGCCTTACAAGTGCACCCTGTGCGACTTTGCTGCCTCACAGGAAGAGGAGCTGATCAGCCACGTTGAGAAGGCTCACATAACCGCAGAGTCAGCGCAGGGCCAGGGCTCCAATGGGAATGGGGAGCAGTCCACCAATGAGTTCCGCTGCGAGGTGTGTGGCCAAGTGTTCAGCCAAGCCTGGTTCCTAAAAGGCCACATGAGGAAGCACAAGGATTCCTTTGAACACTGCTGTCAGATCTGCGGGCGGCGATTCAAAGAGCCTTGGTTCCTTAAAAATCACATGAAAGTTCACCTGAATAAGTTATCTGTCAAGAACAAATCTCCTAATGATCCCGAAGTACCTGTCTCCATCAGCAGTATGTCCCAGGAAGCTCATGCAAACTTGTATTCGAGATACCTGTCTTGTTTGCAGAGTGGGTTTCTTCCTCCTGACAAAGCGAGCTTAAGTGAACAAAATCAAATCTATAACAAAGGAGACATGCCCATGAAAGAGAAGGAAGTCTTGGGAAAGCTCCTTTCACCCATTTCTGGCATTGGCCACAGTATTGCTGAAGGGGATAAACACTCTTTATTGGGCTGTCTCAATCTGGTGCCTCCTCTGAAATCCAGCTGTATAGAAAGGTTACAAGCTGCCGCCAAAGCAGCGGAGATGGATCCAGTAAACAGCTATCAGGCCTGGCAGCTTATGGCAAGGGGAATGGCCATGGAACATGGCTTTTTGTCTAAAGAGCAGCAGATACAGCGCAGCCATGAAGACACTTTGGCAAATGCTGGAGTTATGTTTGATAAGGAGAAGCGGGAGTATGTGTTAGTAGGAGCAGATGGCTCTAAGCAGAAAATGCCTGCTGATTTGGTTCACAGCACTAAAATGGGCAATCAGAGAGACTTGCCAAGCAAACTAGACCCTTTAGAAGGCAGTAGAGATTTTTTGTCACATGGTATGAACCAGGGACTCGATTACAACTTACAAAGTCATGGAAACGTAAAAGAAAAGCCAACTGAATGCCCGGATTGCGGGAGGGTTTTTAGAACGTACCACCAAGTGGTTGTGCACTCCAGGGTCCACAAAAGAGACAGGAAAGGAGAAGATGAAATAATCCAAGGGAGTCTTGATGAGCGTCGTGGATCTGGCAGCGATCAAGAGTCGCAGTCTGTCAGCAGGTCGACGACCCCAGGCTCCTCTAACATTACTGAAGAAAGCGGAGTAGGTGGGGGTCTCTCACAGACGGGGAGTGCCCAGGAGGACAGTCCACACCCTTCCTCGCCCTCCTCTTCAGGTATGATGACTTCTCCTTCCCTCTCTGCGCAGAAAACGTAGTAGCTCTATTTGAAATCACAGCAGCAAAGTTGTTTATGCATTCTCTGGTTAGGTCGTTTTCTAATGGTCCACAGAGACGCGGTGTTATACGCCAGAACATCTGTGTTTGGGTTCCCTCAATGCCTTTGAGGTTAATTCTTGGCTCACCCTCTCACTCCTCCAAGGGCAGGTTTCCTAGTCTTTCAGCTGTCGTTTCAGCCACGCCACCGGCAGCAGCATATAGGGTCTGTATGTACACCAAGTGGGAATGTCACGGCAAGGGCCTCTTCCCCCACATTTTGGAGGACTTTTTGTTTTCCTCTTCTGTTCATGGTGTCTCTTGCAGACCTTTCCCTTCCCACCACGTAAAAGGTGGAAGATAAATGCCTTCTTTGAGATCTTGGTCAGAGAAGTATGACTAATGAGGAGCGTGTTAGCTGACCTCTCTGATTTTCCTGATTCCCACAATCGTATCACTTGCTTAGCTGAAATATTTGCTTGCACCTGGCTACCGGATTGATTAAGAGGAGATTCAGGAAATACAAAGCACTAACTTTTTGACAATCTTTTAACTTATGTGCGCATTTTAACACGTATGAAACCTTCTGCATAATTTGCATCTGTTTCAAAGTGCAAGAAAAGTAGAAATTGAACTGAAACATTTTAATTGAACCGTATGTCTTGTTAACTTGCTGTGTATAAAATGGCAAAGCAGATAATATTTCTTTGGAGATGTCTATAAAATATTGAGCTTCCTGGTACAATTTTTAAAGTTACTAGCCTATGACTGCTGAAATAAAATCTCCAAGTAATAACAGGTAAGATTTCTGGCCTCATCTATATTTCCAAAGTCACTTACTAATGGATAGTAAATTGAAAGTTATATCTTCAGCCCTTTATAAAGAAAGCACCTCACTAATACTGTAATCATTCTGCAAGTCTAACAACAGAGGAAATCATGCCATAACAAATACTCTGTTACTAATGGCAACATTGATTTCTGCAATCAGCCATTAAGTCTGGAAAATGAAAGACAGTTTGAGGTACCTTAAGGCATTACGTTGCCCACTGTTAAAGAGCTGGTAGCAGGCTGTGGAGGGTAATTCTTTGTAGTTTTTTTCCCTCAGTTTCGATAAATATTTTAGTATTGGAGGCAATTCACTGTTACAGTTATTAAGTATGTGCCAGTTTATTTTTGTTGTTCTTGTCATGCTCCAGTATACTCTACTTCAGAGGCCAGATTAATATAAAAATAAAGCGTTAGTTTGCTGGCTTATTACAAACCA
>NW_026294739.1:34291961-34314461 GCF_026119805.1 Tympanuchus pallidicinctus | reverse complement strand
TATATTGTCTTCTAGAGGACAGAGGAACCTCAGTTGTGATCCTGTGATCCAGGTTTGTACCCACATCAGCTGGCAACACTAACGTGCAGTTTAAAAAGTCTTTGATAACACTGCTCCCAGTGGTGGACCATCCCTTCCCTCTTGTCTGTAGCAAACCCAGCCTTGAGCTTGGGCTTCTTCCCTGGCATTGGCCTGATGTAGTTGGTTAGCCCAACTTAATGCTCTTCTTTCTTCTTTCAGAGCTCCTAGTAGTACTTGCAAAGATCTGATTGCATAAGCTAGCTGCAGTTTGGATAGTCTCACGATTTACTAGACAACTACTTTGGGGTCTAGATAAAACCCAGAGGTCTGGCTGCAAATTCAGAGGCCGTTGCATAAGTGTGTATTATCAAAAGTGTGGGGGAAGACGAGGGGGAAGGAAACATTAGGCAGAGGTCCAAGAATTGGCTGAAATACCAGTATGGCATTTTCTGTTTGTGTGCTGCTATCACATGGTGTGGAGTGTGACATTCTTAAGAGCTCAGTCACATGCAGCCTAAATTCCTGAAGAACCAAAATGCCTGAGATAGTGCAGGCCCACCTGAGGAGCAACGCCAGCCTTGGGACTTCTCATTGTCCCCACAGTGGAATAGCTGTAGCTGGGGCCTCTTTTAAATGCTAAACTAGAGAGCTGGAAGCAGAAGTAAGGAAGGGACTGCTGGGCCACATCTGAGTGCTTGAGGTCATTTCTGATGCCTAGAGTAACATGGATAGTGCAGTGCTAGTGTTGGGTGTCACCATAGTTATAACATTTATAAAGTGTGGTGGTAACAACCAGCTATGTTTACAACGTGCTTGTAAGGACAGCTGTAGTTAGGATGTATATAATCGTACTTCCGTCAGTTATGACTCCTGCTCATCCCTGTCTTCTGTACTAGCTGTGTTTTCCCCTTGTATCATTTTAGGTTTCTCCTTCATTAAATTTCTTACAAATGCTTTACCACATATATCATAGGCTAATGTGTACTCAACACCAAGGTAGGGGTGCAGTCTGTTTATCAAACTGCATGATTTTCTCTTTGAATGACCTACCAAAACTATTCAGGGGGGGACAAAAACACATCTGAAAACGCTTTCTGGAATGTCTTGAGCATCCCTGTTAAGTACTTCATGCTTTCCTGGGAGATTTATGGAATACTGTCTGTGGTCTAACTGAGACCAAAAGATGATTCAAAGATTTCTATGAATTAAAAAAAACCAACAGCTATTTTACATCATTTGAAAAAAATTCAAGGAAAGAACAGAACATTTTTTGATTTTGATAATTAATTGGAAATTGAGGGACATGTGACAATTTTGTATATATTAACAAGAAAAATGACAGAAATGGAAATTGGCTGTTATTGTTCTTTCCTGTATTCCAGTGCCCTTATCTTAATTGTGTGGACATGGATATCTAATTTTATTTGTCTGCATACATCTTTGATCAAGCAGATATCTGCTGTGATATCTTTTTCATGTTACTCTGTCACTCACAAAATAGGCAGAGTTCTGAAGGGGAGGAGTTTGTTTATCAAGTATTCTATTTTATAATTTTTATCACGTTCTTGAAATAATTATGGAGCTAGTAAAGTGAAGAATGTTAAGTTAACGTGCAGCCGCATTTACCACACTGTGGTATCAGGGTCACCACAGTTATTTCCTATTCTGTGCAGAAATAATACTGTGGCTGCTCGGATGCTAGCATCTAGCAACTTTGTGTGTCAACTTTGTGATGATGACCACTACAGTACAGTTACAAACAACTTTGCAAGAGGGATAAGGAATAAGACTGGAAATTAGTGAAAGGGACAAGCAGTAGCAGAGGACAAGTACAGAGCATTTCATAACGCAGCATTCTGACTTTCTCATTTAAGCCTTATTGTTTAACATACTGATACTTAGCCACGAAAAGGCAAACTCGCTTAATTCAGTGATACCAAAAGGACAGGAGGACCTGACTTGGGCATCTTGATAGCTCTGCGTTGGCTGTGAGTTGCAGCCAGAAGAAAGGTCTGAAATTTCAACCATTGTACGAGAGAATCCAGTTTGTTTACTCTCTATCAGAATGTCCAAATAGTACTTTTTAAGTTAAAGCTTGGCACAGCAAATTTGTCTGTATTGAAGAGAATGTCTGATGGAGGCTTTCAGCACCTTTCTTGCTCTACTCTTAATTCTTCTAATTACTAACAGTTTTGGTACCTACCTGAATATGGGAGAGAAATTGAAGCCAGTGAGGCTGCTGAAATGACACCAAGGAGTAGTCACCATTTCTTTTGCACTGAAAGAACTGTGAAAAGAAGTGAAACAATGTTTGCAGCAGCCAGAGCTGAAGAACTCACAGCTGTGGATACAATTGCTGCTCATAAGTTCCCAGGCATTCTCCTCCTGGCTCCCTGATGTTGAATAGCAATTTTTTTTTTTTTTTTTGCAAACATATCCTAAGGCAAGAAAAGATGCACAGTGTTGACCCTGGTGCAGGTTCTCAAGCATATTGAGAAGAGTGATGATTAATGTCAGCATTAGGCATGCTGCGGATACCTTTTTTTATATGCAGCAACACTGTAGTGATCTCATCAACTATCTGAACATTCAGCAAGTCCAAAATCAAACGCTTGTGTGTCAGATATACACAGCTGTATTTGTACTGTTGCTCTATCTAAAGAACATGCCAATTGCTTTACTTAGAGTGAGTTTAGAGAGAGCCTCATTACTAAGAGCATGTATGGCATTATCAATGAAAAACATTATTGTTCTTCTCCTCAGTGGTTTTAGTGTCCTCAGTTTTCCTTTTATAGGAGCCCATGCTAATGTATCTTCAAACAATATAGGGCCTGATTCGGTACTCCCATGCAGACTGTGTCATCATTTACACCTCTGCACAGTGTGTGGGAAATGAAGACATTAGAATAGTAACACTTTGGATTGTGTACATTGTTTTGCAGAAATATAAATGTTTGTGCAAGACCGTGGATAATCTGGGTGTGTAAGGCAGTGTTTTTATTTTATTTCTCCCCAAAAATGTGGGAAATGACCTCTCATCAGAGAAATTTGAGCAGAACTGAATATATCAAAGTAATTTCTTGCAGTGAAAGAAGGATGTCCAAGCTATACTTTCACATACCATAATTAGAAAGTGAGTGCATCCTTGTCCTGTGATGTTGTCTTACTGTGTGCTTAGCTAGTTTCTGCCTTGATTGCATGAAGTTCCTACAGTTTCTGTTGATTGATTATACACTTTTGTATTTTTTTCTTTCTGATGTGTATTTAAAAAGCACTGCTGGCTTGAATTTAGCTTGATGAGGCTGGTAGGCCTAGAGAAGATGGCATGTCTTTTTTTCCAAGTTAAATCCTCAACATGCTACACTGCTGTGCTTGGTCAACAGCTGGGTTTTCACAGCGTTAGTCACAATTTCCAAAGATTCCTTGGCCGAAGAAAACACCAGACATTAAGTAGAGGAGGGCGTTTTTAAATTTTAGAGTAAATTTGGGCAAGCACAAAGGCAGCATTTCAAAACCGTGTTTTCATTGTGGGTGACTTTGTTCAAGGAAAGGTCCAGAGGAGTTATACTAAAATAGAAAATGAAAGTTATTGTATTAAGAATAAATATAGAAAAGGTCAGCTAAAGAAAAAAAAGGTTTGAACTGTTTAGCAGAGATAATTTCAGGCACTGGGTTCCATTCAGTTGTTTTCAAAACAGTCCCAGACGAGTAGGTAATATAATAGGAAGGATGTGGAATTCATCAGATGAATTTAAAATAATTCTGTAAATTCTTGAATGGAAATAATAAAAACTTCAACCACTTTTAGGTGATCACTGAATGTCATTTCTTCGTGTAATAGACAGAAAACAGCTTCTTTAGTTAGGTTTTTTTTTTTCATGTTTAATCAAATGAATAAAGCTGGTTAATTTCTGGACCTGTAAAACCCTACTGAAAATCAGAGACTTAGAGGAAATGGGTTGCAACTGTACAGTCCTTAAAGGCAAAACATTTTTATTTTCAAAATACCACCAGAAATTGAGTATCCTTCTAGTGTGACTACTGCATAGAAACACTGTGGGACAGGTGAGCTCTGTCTCTAAGGGATAATTTGAAAATTGGTTGACATTTACACTGTGGAATGATGAGTAAGCTGTTGAGCATCTAATAGTTGTTACATGTTTCATTTAAACCTTTTATTTTGCTGTATGGTTAATAGTTCTTTTTATTTTTTTTAATGGTAGAAATGGAGGAAATAGCTGTGAAATAAGAACAGAATCATCTGCTGTTCTAATACCACTTAACATCATCTTTTGAAGTATATATATTAGAAGGGCATAAGTGTGAACTAGGAGTGTTCTAGGTTCGTGGTTGGTATTTTGTCAGTCTGGCCCTGTCTCACACTACTGATCGAACTCAGTAGGCTTTCAATACTGAGCTAACCAGGTCTGTCTGCCTTTGACAGTGCCGACGACAGTAATGTCACTTCTCTTAAAAACATGCTAAAGTGTATGCCAGGAAAGAGGCACTGCCCTTCAGACTGATAGGAAAACTGTCCATTGTGGCATTCAAAAAGAGTGTGCACAGGAGTCCCATTAGAAACAGCTTTTGCTGTCACAAATGTTGCATCTACTATTTTCTTAAGCTCTTACCATTTAAAGATCATTCTGCTGGTAAGCTGAATGCAGCCTACACGTGGGGAGAGAGAGGTAAAAATAGATGACCTACCCTGAAGTATATAACCCTAAGGTCTTCCTTTTGATTATCTGTGTCTGGATGGGGGAACAAAATTCAGAACTTCCCTTGAGACAAGTAACATGCAATATTTACTGACATGTTTTCTTCCCTTTCAAATATTCTGCAGATTGTACAGACAAAAGACAGATTAGGCTTTGCATCAGATTTACTTGAGCTCTACCTCCTTGTTTTGGACTCCAGCTTGCATTTTACACTTCTGTCTGAAGTTGTGAAGAATTAAGCTTGTGTGTGCACTCTTTGTACATAACAGGCTTTCCCAAGTGACTATTTAGCACTATTAAAAAACAAAACGAAGACTGGCAATAAGGTTCTAGTAAATGTAAATGGATTCTATTTAGAAATGGCCCATGGCATCTCTGTGTAATGACCATCTTTTTGCTGCTTATAGAGTGTTGGTGGCATTAGCAAATTAAAAACTACACAGATTTTCAGAGATTTGGACCTGATTTGCATTTACAGTACAGATGTTTTGCGCTGCACGAGCAATGAGGTGGACTTACAGTATATGAAGAAATACACTGCAAGCATACTTCAAGCTTTCCTAATGCTGCATGATGTATAACACCAAGTTCTGGAATATCAGTGCCATCTAAATTGTTTTAGTCAGTTACATCAGGTGTGCACAGTGACTTGGAGCCGATCGTGAGAGTAGTGGTAATCCCTTTGTGATCTTTTACTGCTCTGTTTTACTGGTACGTTTTCAGAGATATTTCCTTCCTCATTGTCCTAATGTGTTTTTTAAATCATCATCTGAGTTTTTATTTTTTATCAGTAGAAATAGAATCAGTGTCTCTGTTCCTAATATTTGACTGTGAGTGTCGTTTTCTAAAAACACCCAAGTTTCCATGCCCCTTTAAATTTCCTTCAGTAGTTCTTTGCCTCTAAACAATCTTTCATTACCAAGTTGTTTATCTGAGAAGAAAGTGAGACTGTCTCTTTGTATTGCTGAATAACATCACTCTTTTTCTCAAGAAGTCATTACACACTGACATCATATTGTTCTTCATTAGATGATCTGTTGCCTGAAAGTATCTTGGTGACACTGGACTTGAAAGCAACAAGAGTACAAGTGCTAGGATGCCTGGAGAGCAGAGACTGGCAATACCTTGCTCAAGCAAATATCCGAGATAATTTTAAAAAGGCATTAGCAAATACAAACCACCCCCACAGAGGTAATTTTCACCTCAGAATTTTTGCTTGTTTCTCAGTCCAGCCCAGACTTCAGCCATCACTGTTACAATGCTGGAAGCCAAGTCCTACCTAGCAACGATAGCCACGTACAGTAATTTAAACTTAAAGAAAAATAACACAGCTGCTGGGGGAGTAGTGTCCAGAGATTTCTAGGTGCTTTTCAAGAATGGAAGGGTAGTTTCTGTCTTGAAAATGTATGTGTGGGCATAGAAAAGACCTTCATTGTTCACAAAAACCACAATTAGTGCTGCACTGTAATTGCTGTTCCCTAGCTAGCAGGAAACCTTATATACTCAACAGATATTCTTTATGTTTGTGTATACGCTTGCAATATCGTTGTGAAATTTGTGCCAGTGTTTCTTTGATGTGTGCTGTTTGACAACTCAGAATTTCAAAATTCACCCTGCTTTGCAGGATGCATAGCTCTGGTGATAACTTTTACTATGGAGACTTGGACAAGAGCAGTCTTTAAAGTCTTTGTAAAAGTTTGACCATGCAAATTAAAATAGAACTTTTCTTGAATGTACTGTAATAATCTCTTTAATTGTACTGCTCTGTGAAATAGTCCAAGCATGCACTTATTTAGCATAGAAGAGAGGAAGAAGAACTCAGACCTCCAAAGAGGCTGAGAAAATTCTCCATATACTCTCCAAACCTAAAGCCTCTAAGTGAAAATTGAAAACACTGTGCTTGCCATACTTCAGTCCACAAATGGTGTCTCTTCACCAGAGCAGATCTAAAATGGCTGCTGTTATCTCATACACAACTTCATGATAACAGGAGTTCATGAGACATGGGGGGGGGGCTGTTATTTGTTTTTTTGTTTTCAGATTTTTTATTTCTGTATTTATTTTACTTATAGTAAAACCCCAGTGAAAGAGGCAAAATACATTCCCTTCAGAAGCCTAGTGGGGATGGTGGAGGTGAAGGCAGAGCAAGAGCTGTGTGACCCAGAGCAGTGTTCACAGTCTTCCTCCTTCATTCAGCCTGTTTTAACTGTTGCTTCAGCCTCCTTCTGATCACCAGCTGTAGTTGACAAACTTCCAAATGAGCCATGCCTGTGGCATCTAAAAGAACTGCTTGTATTGAAGGTAATATTAGGCAAAGTTCCTACAGCCGTTACCCTTTCCAAGTACTTTTTGAATTACGGAAAGCCAGAGCCACATGACTCGTTAATTCTGCTCAGATTACCAGCAAAGGCTCTGCCAGCTATGGTGGTGCAGAGAAATTCCAGCTTGGGAATCCCTGGTACACAATAATCAAACATAGAGCTCGAACGGGTAATGCTCTGTTTGCAGATCCTATTGGATAACTACTGAAGTTGCATGGGTGAAACAGATAAAGTTGGGAAGTCTGCAGTAGAAGTGTTTGCCTTTATACTTATTTACTCACTGTTGTTGCCTTTGTACAATAATATCTTTTCCCTCAAGGCCTTTGAAAAATTCGATCACAAAATAGAAAAAGAGTATGTTTGTTCTGGGTAAAATTTGGAAGCATTGTTCTGATGACACCTGTAAAACATAATTATAACTCCCATAGCTGTTTCCTCACATACTTAGAGAGGAAAATTCTTTCCCTCTAATCTCAGGTGCATACCTGTGGAAGGCTTAGATTCCTTCAAGCAGTATCAAAGTAATGATAACAGTGTGCAGCTGCTGACTGTCTTTTCCTTGTTGTTACTCACCCAGCTGTTTAGAGGAGAAGAAAAAGAGAGAGAATATCTCTAATCAGCCATATGGCGCAAAGTTTTATTTGCCATAGTAAGTTAAAACACTTGTTATTGGTCAGCATCTTGAATGCAAATGTTGACATAGCTCTTCAGGAGTACCAGCTACAGTGGGAAAGAAAATCAGAGATCTTTAATTCACATTATTTACTATTACGTACAGCAATACTTGTTTCTAACTCAGTGGAGTTTCCTTGACTGGAGTTTGCCTTAGCCAGAGGACCACATGAGCGTGGAACGCAGATCTCAGCCTCTGCTTTCAGTGCTAAAAGGTAAATTAAGAACTGTTGAGCTAGCAGTTTAGCTTTCTACAGTGTAGATTCAGTTTGCTTGCATTGTACATTACACAAATTAGTATTCTGGATCAGACCACTGGGCCATGAAATCCAGTATGTGTCTTTAGGAAATATCGATAAATGCTTTTAATGCATACAGACAGTAGTTTTTTTGGTTAGGAGAATTTAATTTTGCTCTGTTTTTAATTGAAAAAGCAGTGTACAGTTAAGTATGAAAAACAGGTTTTTTTCTAAAAAAAAGCACCTTCTCAAGTGAAGGTGAGCGTTAGAGGAGGATTTAGCAGGATCTTCACTTTGAGAGTTCAGCAGGTCCTTTTTTAAGACTTCTGCTATTTCTTGTATGCATGTGACTGTAACTCATTTGGTTATTGACATATAGGCTGCAAACATCCCATTTGTGAAAGTCGTGATTTTAATGGTATGTAGAAGTTAGGCACACATCCGTGTATTTGGCACCTGGAGCATGGCTTTAGGGGGCTTAAAGCTGAGGGAGATTGTAACCCCATTTATATTCCTTATCCCAGTATTACAAGAACACCTGATGTATTTCCAAAATATTTTAGAATAGAGATACATTTTTTTCCCCTTTGTAATATGCTTAAAAACAGAAATAAAGAATAATACCACATTATTTTCAGTATCTCTAATATCTCTAATGCATAGATCTCAAAAAAAAAAAAAAAAAAAAAAAAAGAAAAAAAAAAGAAAGAAGCAAAAAAGCTCTCTTACCCGATTTCCTGCCTAATTGATCATGGCAGTATTTATGTTCTGTATATTTATTTATGCTAAATACAGTTAAGCTGGAGATATTAAGCTACCAGCCATTGAAGACAGTTTTTCTACCAGTCATGTACTGGTTGGTAGGATGGGTGTTTCTGATGACACTGTGTTGATGTACTGCTTTGCAAGGATACTAAGATGGGATAGAAAGCACTGTGGTTGGTAAACCAGAATGGTACTTCTGATTGAGGCCATAAAAAATCACTATATACTAATGTTATTTTAAAAATATTTTAAAAATCTATTTAAAAAATAGAAATACTAAATTTTTCATTTAGTTAATGACTGTGGATCATATAATCCAGATGAGCGTAGGTCTCCTCTTTTATAAAGACTTTTTTTCTGTGATACTTCATGTCCTTCACATTGTACTTAATAATGTACTGTAAGGGAACTGTTGAGTCACAGCCTGAATCACTGATTGAGCACCTGGGGAAAGGACCGGGTCAGCCCTGGGAGCACAGGTGAAGGCAGTTCAGCTGTGTGACTGGAAGGGTTGGAGCCTGGCTGCACCTCTCTTAGACCTCATTTAAGGGCTGACTGCCACTGAAAGAAAGGTCTCTTGTTGGAGATTCCTCCTCTGTGGAGTCTTTCTTGTGAACGTAGATCTTCAGATACAGGTGAGCATTCCTTCCCTGTTTGTTTCTTTTCCTATTTTCATCATGATAATCTTTCCAGCTGTAACACCAACTGTAACAAAGAAATGCAAGAAATGTTTGCTTGGATAAGAATCTTGTTTTCTAAGAATAGCCACTTAAGTGGTTTTGTGCTGTCTCACAGATTTGTAATTTCATGTAGTGAGGTGTTATCTCTTAAAAAGTAAGACTTGACCCATATCATCAGTACAGCAGTTGTTACCTTTTAGAAGCACTGTAAACACACTATTGTGAGAGGATTCTTAGAAAGGAAAAAAAGATGAGCAAATATTTTTCCAGGGAATACAACTGTTTTTTTCATCTGATGGTCCATTCTTCTGTTCTCACAAATTTTGTTGCTGTTACTTCAAAGGGTTTGGCAAATATAATAGATTTAGTGTAATGACTGTGTTGTGAAGTCACATCCAGAATATGGTAGTGTGTAATTACCACTCTCCAGTGCTTGAGCTTTATCTTGGTACCAACTGAAATTAAGAATAAGAATATTCCTTCCTTAGCTCACCAATACGTTTTTAAGAAGTATGAATGTAAAAATAATATGGCTGTAATTTGTTCATCTAAATTTCATATTAGGCCTTTTTCTCCCACAGTTACTTCATTAGGAATTATTTTGTTTTGGAAACAGATATTGCGTTTTTTATATATATATACATATATGTTCCTCTTCTGAGAAAATTCCTGTGCAGTTGGGAGCATTTCATACATGCATTTTCTCAGAAAACAAAAGAAGATCACTCATAGAAGAGACACCTAAAATGTGGAACACAAAAAGCTGTACTTCATTTCTACATCATCTTTTCAGTACTTATCTGAAGTATTTGGTTATGTGTGTGCAGGTTCTGGATCCGTGCATGCCTCTGTGGCAGAACCTAGCTTTCTGTCTTCCTAACCTAAGATGCCTGCTTTGTCAGTTACAGTGTGGTTATTTTTTCCTTTAGTAAGGGTTGGAAAAAAATCAGAAAACGTTTTTGCCCTATTCCTTATTTTCTCAGGAATAACAGCTCTAGGGGATGTATGTTCTGTTGCAAATGACTACCATGCATATGATGAGAATACAGTAAACAAAATGATATTATTATGGGCATAAATAATGCAGTGGTGAAAAGGCTAAGAAAACAATGAGGTAGGTGAAGTTATGTAACTTATCTGAAGTTGGTAGTATTTGCTAGTATTTCTGGCATTTCTGAGTTCTTTGTGCTCTCTGAATGGGTCTTCTGTATACCTTTGTCAGGCAGATGTGCCTACAGCCCTTGCCCAAGCACCTCAAGATGCTCTTAATTGCTTCTGTGTCTTGATTGATTTTTAAGATCATGGAGATAATCTCAAACAACTGGCTTAGGGTTTTAACTTTCAAACAAAATTTCAGTCTTTATTTTTGTTTTTGTTTCGAGCCTTAGATGCTGAGTAGCTTAAACTTTACTCTGATGTACGTGTATAGGTTCCTGTGTTGGCCTTGTCTTTCAAACCCTTAACCAGAGTTAACACGGTTTAAGATCTGGTCAGCCTTAGTTACCTAAATGTTTCTAATTCTGAGATGCTCAGAGTCTTTGGTCACACACTCCACATTTAATGCAATTTAATTGATGACTACCATTGCCAGAATTAACTGAATATATAAAAAAAAAAAGTGAAAATTTTTTATTTTGCATTGTCAGAAATGAAATTGCATTCTGCCTGTTGTCTGTGTTGCTAACATTCTTTTTTTTTCAGTATTAAAGGAAGCACGGTTCCTGTTTCTTTCATTGTTCATGTTTTCAGTTTAAAATCTGGGAAGGTTTTTAACTTCCCCTTAGAACATTTTCTTAGATCTTGTATTGTTTACAGGCAGTAGTATGGGATACCTAGCAATCACCCAACACCTTGCAAGGCCTGAAGATATGACTGTATGTTTCCAGTTGACTCTGCATGATGTCAAAGCTTCCCAATGTCCTGATCAGATGTGTTAGTTGGAACGCATAGTTCTCCTTAGGCTTTCTTTCCAAAATCATATTGTATCCGATGAAAGCTCCACTGGGAACTCTTTAGTTCCAATGAGAGACTAAATTTTTTCTGGTGTATCATCTTCTGATATCCTAAGGATCCAAAGCTGCTCTAGGGCCAGGAGGTACTTACTGCTAATGGGTCCTGAAGTTATCCTACTGATATTCCCTAGCTACCATTTTCATTTGCAGTGGATTGAGTAACTCATTTAAAATAGTCAGTATTCTTCTTTCTTGTTTTGTTGTTTCAGTTATTTCTTTCTTTTAGTACTGAAGAAGGATTTCAGACTGGAAGCTGTTGTTTGTAGCCTTTTATTTATTTCCAGCCAATGCAGTGCATTTTCCACATGACATGAAGCTAGTGCATTCTTAAAGCTGCCAACCAACTCTTGAGTGGTAATAGCTGTCTTTTCCAACCACATAAAATCATCTTCTAATCATGAATCTTTAAGTGGAAGATTCTTTATTATATTAACAGCTCCTACTATCTCATTTGGATGGAACTGGGTTATAGGGCAAATCTTTACTTGTACTTTCATGTAGTGAGTTGCTATTGTCTAACTTTGTGAAGCTTATGTTGAAGATTGCTATCCGTGTTTTGTCTCCCAACTGAAATCTCTTGATTCATAACACTTTTTTGTTTTCTTTTAAATATATTTTGTCCTAACTCTTCTAGTAAAAGCAACATCTACTGAGAAGCTGATCACTTACATGTCTGATAGCCGGGAGCTGTTGGGCAGGAAGTATTTCAAGATAGTTATTCTTGGAGAAGCATTAGCTAATGCAGTGATTAAATTTTAGGCTTTATGAATAACTACAATAGGTCTTAACAAATGTAGTTAATTTCTCAAATGCTGCAATACCTGTACAGAATGAGCCATTAGAGATGGGTGCGTCTTTATTCTACTGAAAAAGACTGGGTCAAGTACTTTGCTGTCACCGCTTTTAGAACGTGATGGCAGGGGGAAGCTTTTCTGACTCTTGGGTGGTATGGATTCACAAACTTTAAATGTTTCTGTGCACACATGAGCCTTTGCAGATGATGTCCACTTCTCATCAGAGTACTGCACGCTTCCTTGCTCCTGATGGAATCTATGCCTCTCTTGTCTTTAGATGTCTTCTGCAGAGTTGTGCAGAGTTCTGCAGTGTTTTATTACGGAGTGGATAGATGATATTTATATGAACTTGTTTGCAACTATTCTTAAATTAAAAAATATTTAATTAGTATCATTTGACCAGCTTTTTTTTTTTTTTTTTGCCTAATGAGTAAACAACTAGTTTTTATCCAATTATTTTTTGTTGATAAATCTCAAAAGAAATGAGAAAAGGTAAAATGCTAATTCCATTAGATAAATTGCAAAACTGAGGCAGGAAAGACAAAGAATTTGCCTGAGGTCATTCAGTATTACAGTGGAAGAGTTAGTGGAGCATCTCCCATGTTTCAGCCCAGTGATTTATATGCTAGCCCATATTGAGTTTCTGTAGTTGAATTCTGTGGTTCTTTTTTTAGAAATTTGCAGATTTTTCTACAGCCAGCATTCATCATGAGTAGATCCAAAGTAAAAGTATTATTGTATCAGTCATCAAATAGGTTGATAACTGTATTTGCATTAGTCTTCTTGAACTGGATGAGACCATTTTCTTCTGTCACATAACACAAAAGTTGAGAACATTAAAATAGATGCAATTAAAATAGAAATTAGTATGATTTTTTTTTAAGAAGGCAGCTTTAATAATTAATGGCTGCTAAACTATGGTGGCTGAAACTACTAGTTGTTCACCTTACACAATTCACAGAATATCTTAGAACTGTTTTTCATATATATGCCAACTGATGAATAACCAAAAACTATGTCTCAGGTAGCTAGAGCACTGAAGTTTCCATTAATTAAAGGACAGACATTTTATATATGATATGCTGCACTTTGGAGAGGCCTCTAACAATTTTGGTAGTCAAACAGGCAGTTGGAGTGCAATTTCCTAATACCACCTGTAGATCATTTGCTCTTCTAGCCATCCACAGTATCAGAAAATACTTTGACAAAATCACAAAATACTATTTCATAGGATCACTGCCAGGTGGTTGACTGATAGCACATTAACATGAATAAATTTGATCATCTCATGATAAGATCGAGAAGAAACTGGATTGTAGAGATAAAATCAGTTGCTAATTGGCAGGATAGATTCATTTAATCACTGAGCAAAGAGAACCTCCATGGAAGACTATGATGTCTGATGCTGCTTGGGTGGCCTTCCAGCCATAAGCATGACAGAATTCAATATTTATTCCAATTTACCTTTTAATTTCAATTATCTGGGAACTTTTATGATTTCCATTCTGGAAACTTAGGGAACTTGTTTCTTCTTTTCATAGCCTGGAAGGAACTGCATTGTAATCAAAGCTGTAATTTCCTATTAAAGTCTGTATCTGATTTTCTCCAAAGTTATGCCATATTTTATTAAATGAAAATAGCGGGTAACATCAAACTATGTCTCAGCCCATAGCAGTGTTTTAATCAGGGCTTTAAAAATCCAAGAAATTGTTATATTTGAGAATTTGTACTTGGAAAATGAAACATAATACCAAGTAGTAATGAAGGTCCAACCCAATCAACCTCACTGAAGTCATCAACCCAGTGACTAATGACACTCCTGAATTCACACAGCCTGATTAAATTTGCAAAGTATTCTTTTAATGACCTTATGCAAGCAGTTGGCAGTTCTGCACAGTTGAGGTAAATATGCACGTTTCAAAAAGGAGATACGCGTTGATATTTTAAAAAGCACAGTCAAACGTGTTAAATAGTAGCGTGTATGTGCCCGTGTACAGGTAACAGTTCTCAAGAGTTCATACATTATTTCTAGGGGATATTGGGTGAACAAATTCCAGAACTTTGGGAGACTATCCTCTAAACAGAAAGAACGTCACTAACGTTATTTACTTGGGTATCTATAGTTCACCTTGCATTTTGTGAGCCTTAAAATGATTCTTATTGTGAGGGCCCTTTAATTTGGAAGATACCACTCACATGGATTTAAAACACTGGGGTTCTAATTTCTGGCATTACTCTCTCTCCTCGGAGCCTGCTGCTGGATTGAAATCTGTTGTTTGGTGCCATACCGTTCCTGCTGGGTTATCAAGTTGTGCTGGTGATTCATATCTAAAATTGTGCTCCTTTCTATTTCTTTGTTTTAAATCACACTTAAAACTATGAATAAAGCCACTTCAGATTTTCTTATATGTTTCACTTCAGTTGAAGCAAAACATCTCTTTTGCTGCCAGAACATTGTAGAGATTTAAATTGGCATAGTTCCTTTGAAATCAACAGCCATTCCATTGTACCAGAGATCTGGACTGGGGCCTTGGTTTCACAAATTTGACAAATTTAAAAATAAAAAGAGATTAGAATAGAATGATAGACATAAAAGGTTTATGAGAAATAAAGTAGCCGTATATCTCAGCTAAAAAGGTGTATGTCAGTGGAGCCAACTACAGCAGTCAAAAGAAATAAACAAGACAAAGCAAGAATTCCATAACTTGATGTGTTTGCTTGGAAGACAGTACTTGGAGCAGTTCTGCTGCTGCTGTAAAGTGGCATAAGAATAAGACTAGTGGGGATTTGTTGTTTGTACCTGCAGAGAATCTTGTCTCTGTTATTTAAAATAATGGTTGTCTTACATTCTTCTGTATATTTAAATAAGCAACCCACTTATGAATTAGAAAGCTCTCGGTGTGTTTCCATAAAATCATGCCGACGACAGCAAAGGTTACTGTTGAATCCAGGCATTTTTGGATTGTGAAACTTTTCCTACTTGCATTTCTAACGTAATTTGCTATGGTTATATTTTAAGTGCCAGCCATAGGAAAAAAATAATACAATTATTTATTCTCTCTTGTGGGTCAGCCACCACTTAGGTGTTTATGGCAGAATTGATGTATGTAATGGCTAGAGGGGTTTGGTATAGGGGGTAGATTTGAATCACAAAAATGATTGTTTTTTTACATAGGAGAAAGTCTTTTTTGTACCTTTTTCACATAAAAAAGATAAAATCCTGTGTAAATAATGTGTTTTTTTCTGTAATGAATGTTCCTTTCATTCTGCGTTTCTGTATGATATTGGAAATTGTGTTTTTATTAGAAGAAGCACTGGATGGAAGCCAAAATTTTTCTTTTAACTTGATATTTTGGGCTCTGATCTTTGTTAAAACTACAATGGCATGTATCTAGTACAGTCAGAGGTCATTTCTATAGCTACTACCATTTCCTATCATTTCTGGGGAATGTTTGTTTTCAAAACAAAGAATTGGGTTAAAGCTTAAGTATCGTATTGCAGAACATATTTCAAACTGAAATTAAGAATGCTAAAACCTTTCCTTTAAAGGTCAGATGATATTTATTATTATTATAAAAATGATCTGTGATTTATGAATTTAACTTCTCGTAAACCTCCTTTGTAACAGAATATGCAGTCAGAAGCTTAACATTACATTGTTTTCCTTTGACAACGTATCCACGAGACCACTGCAGCTGTTCCTTTACTCACAATAGCAGATTAATTAACACAATCATATGCTGTTGGCTCCTACTCAATGAGTAGGTCTGCAGTGGGATAGATAGGTAAATCCTTTAAATGTGTATGAGATAAAGGATATACTATAGTAGTTTCATAACTAGCCAGTTTTGCTTCTGACTAGTCAGCCCTATCAGCAATGGTTCACTGACTACAGAAGCTGTGAGCTTACATTTCAAAGGCAGCCACACCTATTACAGAGCAATAATGCCTGAATCATTGCAAAACCCAAAAATGTAAAAGCACAGGAACGCTCAGAAATCACCACTTTTTGCTAAAATAGCAGGCAATCCGCTTCAAGTGTTTTGAGTTCGAGTAGCCAGAGAGAAGAAAAAAAGGGTCATTTTTGTTGGTTGCTTTATTTTTTCCTTCATTTGAACTTCAGTCATGGCTTTCCTTAAAAATCTTAATCTGGTCTTTATGCACCTTTTGCCCACTGTGTATTAGAAATACTTGTAAGCAGCATCCATGGCATCAGTTTTAAGCACCGAAAGAATTTTTCATCCATTTCTCTCTGTGTGCTAATGAACATGTGAGCAGCTAAATCTCCTTTTCCTTAAACAAACAGTCATCAACAGCATGTAAGTATTTATTTGGCAACTTCAGCTGACATTTTAGCGACGCTAAACCCACTGTTATCAGCATATAACTTTTCATTTTTCTTCATTTCTTTCTTTTTTCCTTTTTGACTTTAAAAAGAAATATACTCTTTTGAGGAAAGATGTTTGCAGCAAGTTTAAGGGAATTTCTTTCAGACTTTCCATTAACATCCAGAAGGAAAAATAATTGTATGCTTTGTTGCATCGTTTACACAAAATCTGAGAAAATTGCGAAGTACTGCATTAAAATTGTCTCAATTTAGGGACAAAGAAAACTCGTTGTGAGACCTCTCTTCTGGAGAGGCTCTCACTAATTTAATTTCCTTGAGATTCTGTTGTCCGTGTTTTATTGCTGTTGAAGTTAGGTGCTTTTATATATTCTGTGCTTTATGTAATGGTATAAATATGCATTTTGATTGTTTAGGAAAAAATAAAAAAATAAAAAATAAAAAACGAGGAACATGATTGATTTTGATGGGGGCTTTGCTTGCATAGGAACAGCATCATCATACCCACAAATAACAGAGAGTGAAATTCAGATTTCTTTTGTGCAGCACATTATTTGAAAAATTAACATGCTAATGACACCCAGCCTTATATATCTGAGAGGTTTTTTTGATAACTAATGCCGTTTCTTTTTGAAAGGGTGGAACAGAGCTGTTGAGCTGTCTCCAATTCAGTCATAAATGGTAGCAGGAAGATTTTTGTGGAGATGAGTTGTATAGATTATTTCCTTAACTTCTCCAAAGTACTTCTCCTTGATGCCCTGTGTTCAAAGCAGAACGTGCTCAGGTATTTCATTGTTAGTTTCCTGTCAAAAATAATTGCAGGAAGAGTTTCTGCTTCAGCAGAAGTGCTTGCATCATGTTGCAGATCCATCCCCTGCAGAGACAATGTCTGCAGCATGTTCTCCATGAGACTTACTGAGAAGTCCGCATAAAACTGAATGCCTGCAAAACAAATAGTACTTTTTAGGTGACTTGGAGCAGGCAGCACTGTTTGGCTGTCAGTTGTCTTTTAGGTCAAGATTTTGCATGACAACTGTGGAACAAATGTCTGCTTTGTGATTAACTTCCTTTTCATGACCTTACTGTAGTTAGTTACCAAGTTGTAGATGGTGGAGCCCAGTGGGCCTTGAAAAGATGGAGGAGGTGCAGCAAATCGATGAATATGTTTAACAGTGTTACTCAACAGGTGTTTGAGTACTTCACACCAGTATTAATCATAGATTTGTAGTACATTTCCCAATTTTATGTGTATGTAGGTTGCTCTGAAAGTAATGCCTCCCATTTATTGCCATGAAAACTACAACAGATAAAAGGAGCACAGTAATACTGCTTGACAGAGCAAATTCTCAGCTACAAAATATCATTTTTCAACACAGCCACCACTATAAGCTATTTATTTTTGCCTGCATGCTACACTCATAAAAAATCTGCATGGCCATCCAGAGCATGGCTTTCTTTCACAGTGCTGTTGCCATTGCTAAAATGCAACGCCCACTGCTTTGCTGTGCTCACATCCACTGTTTGGTTTCTAAATGTTCAGCAAACGTCAGTGAGTCAGAGGGTGCAATTTTTTCATCATGGAGTACTTGGTGATGTGCATTTTCTTCATCCGCACTGCCATGTCAGGTGCTGTTCTGTCAGATTGTGCCTCCGCTGCCATTTGTCACGCAGTAACAAAATGTAATGGAGTATTGGTGGGAGAGCTTAACCTCTACTGCCGTACTACCAACATCCACCTCTACTGTCATGGGCTAATGTAATAAAATAGGAAATATTACTTTTGGAGCAACCCTCATATATGTCTGCATACGTACATACATATGTATACATGCATATTATTAGATTCATTCACAGAAGGAGCTAATAATCTTATTTTCATTCAGAGAAGCATGAGCTGCCAGAAGTGAGCTCTTTTGAAATGCAGTCCCTTGTAGCCATCCTGCCGAACGTCACAGTCTTGTCTTACCACACTGTTGGATCTAGAGTGATGTCGTGAATTCTGATCAGAAAAAGAAGAGCCATCATGTAACATAGTGTCAGTGCTGGGAACTGCCCCCTGGTATGTTGTGATTTATGGAATGGTTCCCTTTCCTGTGGATTGAGCCTCTAATATGAGACAGGTGCTACGGGAGGCTTTTTTAAGCATGGTGAGGAATGTTTGACCACTGTCAGACTGAAGACTGTACAGTGCCTTTCTCAGAAGAGAATTGTCCTTAATTCAATTTGTGTAATTGCATTCTTTAAGCCAAATTTGTGTGTGCAGTTTCATACAATTTCATACCATTTTCCTTACTCTGTTTTTAAGCTGTCTCTTGTTTCAGGTTCTTTTATATAATTTTTGCTTTCTGTCCAAGTGACAGGTAAGGAGGTACCTGTGTAAACATTCCTACTACAACCTCTGTTGGACACTGCACTGTGTTGAGATAATATTTGTCATATAAATTCAAACACTTTTTGAGCCCTTTGTGGAATTTATCTGAAGAACTCAGAATCTACCTGACTTCTGTCCTCCCAACCCAAATTTAGTATCTGAAGACCTTTCCCCTTTTGTTAGGTTGTCCTTGTCTTGCTTATATTTATTGCATTTAAGGATCTCTCTCAACTTACGTTAATTTTGCAGAAGTTGAAATGAAATATTCATAAATGTCCTTCCATAGTTCTGTGATGCAGCAGCAGCTTTTTGTTGTTGTTGTTGGGACTATTCATCAGTGAGGAATAGATGGAACTTCCTGGCATTCCTTCAGGCTCTGGGGTTTGCTACATGAGGATTCCTTGAGAAGTATTTTGGAACAAAGAGATGCTTGATAAGAGAAAGCAAGTGGGCAACTTGGAAATTAGAGTCATGCGGTTTTCCATCAGTTTGTACCTGCACAACATACTGTGAATTTATTTTAAATTAAGGTGTTTATTTGAGTCAAGTCCACTCTGCAATTATAAATATTTAATTCAGTGTAACTTTGCAAGGGTGTTGCAACATACATTTCTTAGAACTTGGTGTATGTGGAGTGACACAGAAATATTGATGTGTGTGATAGCTTCTACCTGTGGTGTTTGTCTTTTAGTTTGCCAGTTCAGCTGTGCTGAAATGAGTTGTACGTGTGCCTTTAAATATTTAGGTTTACTGTAGACTACTTCAAGGATGTTGTTGATGCTAATGGGGTGGATAAGATTGGAGTACGTGAAATGAGTTTGTTTCTTCCAGAAACTTTTCTGTGTGCCTAAGTAAGTAATTTTGGCTTTATATGCTCCAGTTTCTCCTGTTTGAAAACACTGATGAGCTTTGTTGAATGCATTGAGATCTGCGGATGAAAATTTGTGCACTTGGTGGTGTTGCAGTGGTTTGTGGTGTGAGTTCAGTGAAACAGAGCTGAGCCTCACTCCTCTGCCTTTAATATTTAAGTAGGATGGTCTTTTTTGAACTATATTTAATAATATTGTCTGAGTTTGTGGCAGATGAAGTAGTTCACACTTTATCATCAGTTATCCAAACTTCAATTAACAGTAAATTTGTGTTGGGAATGATATATGTTTTGTATGGTACTTTCTTCTTATGAATGGTAATCAGAACACTGAGTGTGTAAACTTTTCAGGATTCTTATTGGCCTTTGGATAAGGAAATGTAAGCTTTTTCATTTTGCTGACCTAGATCATTTGTAATATGCTCTCATATTTAAACAAGGGGATTTTTATTCAGTCATGAATTACGGAACTTGGTCAAAAATATATTCAGAAGTCCCCAGAAATACTACCAAAAATAACATAATAATATCCATAGTTGGCAAAATTCTCCATTTTCTTCAAATACTAAATGTAATGCCCAGACCTGGAAGGTACATCATGCAAAAACATTTGTTTTTTGACATGTAGTTTTACAGGAGATTTTGAAGATGACTATGGAGTTATTGAATCATCAATGGAAAATTATTAGATTCCCACAAAGAAAATGATTAGTATCTGGTGGTGACCTTTATTATAAATTTGCATTTTATCATGACATTTTTAAGATGCGGTACAGACTTGACCGGTTTACAGTCTATTTCTCACCACACCAGAAGAGTGTTTGCTGTAATTGATATCTTGAAAAGTAAACTTTTATTTTCTTAACATTATTTTTCCTGAAAAATAAATATGAAAGTTGTTTCTAAAAATGCCCCAAATAATTGAAGTGTAGATTGGTAGCAATTCATTTGAGTCTAGTTTCAGTAATTGAGGTTGCTCTAGCTTGAGAATGAATTTGTGCATGAAAAGCTGTCTTTCTTTTTTGGGTAATGTTAGCTGTCTTAATGTTAAGTTTTAATACAATCTGTTGCTTCTCTCAGATTCTGATGTGCTTCTATCCTTAGATCGTCACAGCTTTAGCAGTGTTATCACCGTAAAATATAGTAGAGAATCACTGTAAAATATAGTAGGGAATTGCTGTAAAAATTTCTGGAACATGGTCTGCTTTTACGATTGGATGGGGTTGCCATTGACATCAGTGCTTAAAAGGCCAAACTGAGAAGATGGCATTTACTGACACAGAGGAACGTTTTGCCTTTTTTCGTGATGTGTTATTAGTGAGGCATGCCTTGTACATGTTTCCCCAAGGAGGCCAAAATTTCCTCATGCTACTTCCATTCCCAGCTTCTGCTTTCTGGAAATCCCACTGTGTTCAGCCCAGGGACTCCTTAACAACTGTTGAAGCATGTAAGTTTCCCAAAACCAAATCCTTGTTTTGCTGAGCTCTAAGCAAAAACAGAACTTAAACATTCTGCTGGGCAGTGACTTGAACGTGAGAAGCTTCATCCAGTTGTCAGTGTTTTAAAAATAATAATAATAAAATAATAATAATAATTTAAAAAAATGTTCCATTCCTGAGAAATGGAGTGGCACTGAGTATGTGAGCTTTGACACCTTTGTAGTAAAGAACTGGTGTATATAATAACTTTGAAGTAGAAGAATTTTTCATGCTCGTTGGCCTAAATTGTAAAGAAGATATACCTGGTGATCGTCCTGAATGTACCTACAAGAAGTATCCCACCAGCCCTGCAAGAGAAAGAGCTGGCTGGGCAACTCATCTTAGGCTTGTTCTTAATTTATGGAAAGCAGGGCTTCAGCATCAGCTAGAAATTTTACTTTATAAAAAATTTTCTTGTGCCATGCTGTTTTAATACGTAGCTTTATTTTAAGGAGATTGTCATTGCAGAAGAGTCATTTTGGGCTAGATGGTTTGGCATTCTTACATTAGTATTTCCGTCTTGCTGTGTGAACAGCAAACTGTTTGATGTACCAAATGAAAAACAATGTTTGCATCCAGCACTTACAGAGTGCTGCAGAGGTGAACAGCTTAGCTCTGTGGCTCGATGTGTGTACAGGGCACGTTCTAGAAGAGTGTCACTCAGGTTTCTTAATGGGCTTTGATAAGTTGTTTGTAGCTTAATATACAAATGAATTTGATTAAAGACCTCAATGAAAGAACCTGCATTCAAGTTTGGATTTGAGGTTGTGGTCTACTAAAATGGAAGAAGGGCCCCTAAATTAACACCAAGAAATGTTTGATTATGTTCTGAGTTTGTGATTGTTTTCCATGCATACAGTCTGTGAATTAAACAATGAATAAGCTGCTTCCTTTGTCATAATTATCAATGACAAAGTTTTTATTTGACTGTACTATTACCAATATAATCATAGTCTGTGGCATCTTTTGCTGAGTGGTATGCAGATCTGATTCGGAAACAGTTGGATGATGGACTGCCTTTGCTCTTCCAGTTCCAATTCCTAACCCAGCAAAGATTCGATGGAGCCCCAGGCTGTGAAGGAACCATGCAGGGAGCAGTGAGGCTACGTGTGTGAGAAGGCAGTGACTGTAGAGGCTTCCTTAAACACAGCACCACAAGAAATAAATGAATGGGATAGTGCAGATTTAGCTAGAATAACTGATCTGTGTTAAGGTG
>NW_026294739.1:34244461-34286961 GCF_026119805.1 Tympanuchus pallidicinctus | reverse complement strand
GAAATTAACTGTTGTTGAAGAAAGAGTAGTACAAATAAAAACTGAGAGAATATCTCCAAAGGTTTACTCAGGAGGGTTCTTTGTGCAGTCTGTGGCAGGTCAGTGCTCACGCTGAAAATAATGGATTTTTCAAACCAGACCAATTTAACTGTTTTAAAAATTTTTGTCACAACGGTGAACTTCTAACTCAGGCATCAGGGGGAAATGTGGAAAGGTACTTCTGAGGGGTTCTCTCCAACATTAAGCAAAGATATCACCTCTAGAGATTTCTTCTGCTCAGTATTATCACATCGTTGGTTTGACCATAGTAAACAGTAGCTCTAGAAAATTCTTCAATGTAATTTTACTAAAATTCTGTCTGTTTTAAAATAGAGAGAGACTTACTGCAGGCTGGTGAAAATCTCTTTTGAGAGGAAGCTTTGGGTTTTTTTTTTTTTTTTTTTTTTTTTTTTTGTTTTTGGTTTTTTTTTTTTTTGCTTCTGTTGGTGTGCAGGTAGATTCCCCATGCTGACATGATGATCCCTTGGGTGCTTCAGCCCTGTCCCTGATGTGCTCTGTCCCTGGCTTATTTTGCCATTCCTCCCTCAAATGAGAGTGCCCACCAAAACTCCTGTGGCAGCTTGTGATGTTGACAGTCCATTACTATTGTCTGACCTCATATAATTGGTTGTCTACCATCAGCTATTTTAAACATTTTTTGTCCAGCAACTTCTGCAGATAGGTGAAAATGTATGCATACAACCTGCTGTGTATAATTCTGCTTTGACTGGTCTTGAGTGACATCACTGTCATAGAATATTTTCAGTGATGCTTAATAGCATAAAGTATTCTCATCCAGGAAACTTGCAAAGTATTATGGCAATAATGATAATTGTATGGCGAATCACTATGTTTGGTTTCAGCTATTGTAATAGCTGTGGTTAAAATGTTGCTGGTTTGGATCTCAGTTTTAATTCAAAAGTTGCAGTTATCATAGGTGGATTACATCTGTATCTTTTCAAATAGATGGCAAAATATATTTCCATACTATTTTTTCCCTAAGGAAAAAAATGAGATGGCAGAGTGGAGATGCAAGAAACATTGCAACATTTAGTTGTCAAGCTATGAATGGAAATTGCCATCATAGAGACTGGATGTTTATACTAAAAATATATATGTGTGTATGTGGTGAAAGTGTATACAAGAAAGGATTCTCTTACAAATCCAATATCTTAGCAGATGAGAGTGATTCAACATAACTAAAGCAAATGTTGATTGAAAAGAACCCCGGAATATAGAGTATGAAATAGTTTGTGTTTTTGTGAACAGCACGTGCTTCAGCAGTGCAGCAGCTATTTTCTTTCAGCAGTTCTTTTCTGGAATGCCATCTCCCGTAATCTACAGCACCCACCGTTGTCCTGTCTGGTATCTGAGCTGCGTTTTGTAAGTTGCATCCTCCCATCACTGTTCATTTTAAATACATAATGTTACTCCCTGATTATTATCATTTGGCTGCATTTTTATGATAGAACTTATTGTAATAGCAGTATAGAGTTACTGACTGTGAAGCAGTGACAGTGTTCAGTTCTTCACCCTTTATTAAAACTATTTCAGCATGTATCAGCAAGCTCCACTGCCCAGTAGTCAAGAGAATCCTGCTTCTGCGACAAATACCTATGACTCCCACGAGCAGGCACATATCTGTAGCAAAACATCACATACCTGGAGTCAGAAAAGGGCCAGTACTAGTGCAGTACTTGAAATTATTTCAGTTTCATTTGATCACTTTCACCTTTTCTCAACCCCACATGTTACTTTTTTAGGTTGGCCAATCTCACTGTAGACAGCTTTCAAATGTTAGCGGTTGCAAGCCAGTTTGTTATGTACCAAATTCTGCACAGCCTTGCCAGCCTATTGGAGTGACTCCCACTAGTACCATCCTGAAAAGGCATGGAAACATGTGTCTCCACAAATGCAGTGGCCTGCATTCTCAGAGTTTAAATTAGTCTGTTGATTGAGATGGTATTTATTGCATAATGGCTTAATTTAAGCTAGTAGTTGGCCAGAATGAAAATCTTAAGTCCATCTGAATTGTTCAATAGGAGTTTGTGTCTACATTTCTGTACTTATCTTCATGCTTTTGTTCATATTTTGCCAGATTTAGAGGTTTATTTTGTGCATTAAATTCATAGGCAGCTTTGTCACAGTCACATGCACACACAGACCAGTGTTTTGGAAGTTTCACTTGCAACTATCAGTTTTATTATCTGTACAGAGTGCTTACTGGATCTGTTCAATGTTTTCATCTTACATGCTGCAGGTAATTTTACTTCAGAAAAGTGAAAAAATGGCAAAAACCTGCTCCTTCTCCATATGCTACAGATATTTCTAGTATATATTTGTGAACTCCTCTCTCTTCCAAATGTGACCTGTGTCTGTAATCCTTTCTCTCTAACAAATGCATTTTAAGTTACAAGTGTGCCCACTTTGAAAGATGTGATATTGTTGAGTCATTTTCTCTAAGTCAGCTTCTTGTAAGGGTTATGTTCCCATGTTCTCTTGCTCTGTAAAGATCTTCTTTCTTGCACATCTTACCTTTCTGAGGTAAGGTCATTTTCTGACAGCCTTTTATGTCCTATAAGCATCCAGCTGGTAATTCAGTGTTGGTGAACAGTTACATGATGGTTACAAGAACGATCAGTGATTCAGAAGATAGAAATCGTAGTAAAGCCATTTTCAGTAAAGGGAATCAAGCACTCAGCAAAATGGAGACTAAAGGATTGTGCTTCATTAGGAAGACTTTCTGTATCTGCTGCTGCTTTGGGTCATATGGGAGAATGGTAACATTTCCATGAATCTGAAAAAGGAAGTTTCACTGCAGCCTCATTTTTTTTTCTTGCTGTTTGCCTAGAGATTCAAGAAGTTCTTTTGAACCTTTTGGTGCTAAAGGCTAAGTAGAAGAATTGGCTCTATTCACTTTGTTCGTTCTAGCTGCTTTTTGTTAGGAATTTTGGTTTACAGAAACCAAGCATTTATTTAAGATAGTTCTGTACATGTCTGACTCTCTCCAAGAGCATCAGTCAGTACCAAATGCACTCATCTGATTGCAGTTATTTCTTCTGGCATGGATTTAATTGTATCGTTATCCACAGTTTTTTTCAGCCAAATATGTTTCCCATACTTTACCATAGGCTTATTAATATATGCAGCTAACATCCACACGGTGGTCAGAATATTTCCAGAACGTTTTCCTGTATTTCTGTTTTCCAAGATGGCCAATATCTAAGCCTGGCCCTTATAGGCATGGCAGAGGAGCTCATGAGAACATTTTGGCTGAATACCTGGCGATATGCATGAGGTAAGGGAGCAGTGGCTGTTCTGCTGTTAACTGAGAGAGAGACTAATTCCAGGGCAAGGAAGCTTTCAAAATCAAATGAGCATCACATTGCTGAATGTGTCTAATCTAAAAGGAGGAAAAAAAAAAAAAAAAAAAAAAAAAAAGGGAAAAAATGTAGTCTCTCTGCAGTGTAGGAGTGAAGCAAATGAATATGGCCTTGAATACACTTTTTAATTTTTCAGCACTGTGTTTTGCCAACTTTAGTTCACTTTGTTGACTATTCAGTCAGACCATTTTTAAATTAAAAAGGAATACATGGTTGAATTATTTATTAAACAAAAGGTGCTTCTGTGCATGCAGACTACCTGTTTTTTGAATTTCTTTTACCATTGCCGTTTGCGGAAATAGAATTTGAGAAAGTACATTGCTAATAAGCGAAGGAATGGAATAACTCTCCTTCTTCTAAAATATGTCTTTCTCTGTCTCTGAGGCAGCTAATAAACAAAATTGTGTCTGACTAGTCACAGAAAGAAATGCTAGATCTTCATTCAGATTTGCAATTTTGACCTTATTGTTGTTTCCTCAGTCTGGCAGGCTTCATATAGACAAAGGGTTATTAATTTCAGGTAGAAATATGAATGTGGACGAACCATAAACAGGTGGAAGTAAGCAAGCAGAAAACTTTGTTCCTTGTTAATGGGCAGCATGTCCCACTGGGTCAGTGGTTCCCATTAGGGTGATGATGATGAGCACTACATGCAGCTACCTCTGTCTCAGCACTACGCATTGTTGTCTTTGCACTGGGGCTTCAGATTTATGTGCCTCCACTGTTTCTTCTATTCTGGAGGGAACATGGCTTCTTTGTGCCTGATCTTTTCTCATCCCATTCTCCAAAAGAGAACACCTTCTAGCCTTCTGTCTGGACTTAAATCACTTTGCTTTTCACCTGAGACCACTTCCAATGTCAGGCTACGAAGCTTTGAAAGACCTTCCATAAGTCTGTGAGCTTACTTAAAAATTAGTGGGCTATTTACCTAGTATGGAAAGAGGAATTAGCTCATTGAATCTGTGGGACCATCTGTCTGAGAGGTTGGTATTTGTCATCCCTAATGTGGCGAATGATAGCTATGTAGGAAAACAGTGATACAGGAGCTGCAGTAGGTGCAAAATTCCAGACGAGGCAGAAAAGAAGCTTTGGAGGTAGGCTCACAAGGCCAGGAGGCCTCTGAGGAGCTCCCAGTTGCACCGGGGTGGAGGGAACTGCAAGGCTGTGGCTGCCGAGCATTCAGCTCCGACATGGCCTGTGGCAGGAAAGCAGTGAGCAGCAGCTAGTGACTGGGCACACCCTGGCTTTCATATCTACAGATGGAGACCTAAAAGATTGCAGGGCCACAGTCCAACACCAGCACATGTAAAATAAGGCTCAGGATTTAGATAACTCTGTTCCAGCATACTGACGTGTGTGGCCACGGTCCAACTCCAACACATGCAAAATTAGTTTCAGGATCATTCCAGCATACTGAAGCCTATGCCTAAACACGTTATTGCCACTAGCTCAGCTAAATCAGAGGAGAGTGTTCAAAATAGTATTTTTTTCTCTTTCTTTACCAGGATAGTTTCATTGAAACATTGTATATTTTCATGGTAGAAAATGGAGATTGGATTATTGATGTATCAGCTCCATGTGCAGCATTTCTTATTTTTTTTAGTGCAACAGTAGCACCAATAGTAATACATATTAGTATACTCTAAGGCTATTTTAGAAAACGTGGGTACAAGTTGACCTACTAATGTACCTTTTGAGATACATCATTAGTATAAAAAAAATTAATGAGCCTGATCAAATGATACCATGTTTAAAGACATCTTGGTCCCAATATGTCTGCAATCCACTGTGAAACCAATGAGGAAAAAAAAAAATACTGAGCAGTCAAAGGATTCCTTCTTAGGATTAGAAGTAACAGATTTAATCAATATTTTCTTATTACAGCAAACCTCATGCAATTAACATATTTTTAGAAAAGAGGTGTGGTTAAAATAGACTCAGCAGCAGAACTACTTGTAAGCATTTCTTCAAATACAGATTTTTTTGTTTTGTGAAATGCGAAAGAAGTTGTATACTTAAGTGGGAGAAAAACCACTGGGCAATCAAAGCAGTCATTTAGTTTGATAGCACTGGAAAGTAAAAAGTAAAAAAATGCAAATAGTGAAGAAGTCTGTACAGTCATAGTCTGTCCATGTGTTCTCTCATATGCTGTGACATTATCCACTTTTTGAAGACTCTGTCAGCACCCCTGTAATCAGTAATCTGTAAACAGAATGACAGTCTTCTCTTTCTTTTTGTTGAGAGGAAAACTTGTGATTCAGCTATGCTAATCCATACAGTTTTCTTTATGTGACTGATTCTAGTGTTGATTTCTTTCTCACTGGGGTCTATGGAAAGATGATCCTGTGACATTTCATTCACGTTTTTCTTTATTAGAATAGTTTTATATAAAATCTGATGACTCACTACTGGCTCTTCTATCCTGATTTTTACCACTCTATGATAAGATAGCTATTATGAAAAGGGTTCTTCTTAATCAGTAGTTTGCAAGAACTTCTGCAACAATACCCCGTGCCCCAAGACCTACTTACAGTCTGTCCAAGTCTGTCATTCTGGCTTGAAAAAATTATATATATGTATACATATAGGATTTGTTTAAGCCCAGCAACTCAAGGTAAAGCTTGAGTTGCTGAGCTTTTAAACATTTCCATACAATTACTCAGCAAATTTTAAAATGTGTTTATTGGATTTTGAACACTGTGTGGAGCTGTGTGTGAATTTGTGCCTTCTAGACTCTCATGGACTCCACGTTGTTGGGCCCATGGGGGAAACTTACACAAAATGTATTCAGTGCTGCTCTCTTCCACTTGGGTTCACCATCTTCTCTACTAACACTCTTGGATTTTTTCCTAGTGTAGCCTGTATGCTGTACCAAATGGTTCTGTTTTCCCACACACATAGTTTGGGACGAATTAGAGGTTGTACTGAGGTACACCTTACCCGTTTGTTTTATAGGTATGTAGAGATGCTGAAATGTGGAAGCAACAGGGTAAGCATGGAAGCAAGAAGAAGGCAGTATATTCATTCACAGAAGTCCAGTTAGTGGTTATTTTAGTTGATTAGCTAGCAACTTATTTTCTCCCTCAGGAAATTGCCTCCACAGATCCTTACTTCTGGAGCTTAATCAGCAGTAGCAATCCATCCCAGGAGTGGGAGACCAGGAGTACTTAATTAAAGAGGGACTGTAAGGCAACTCTCCCAAATTGGATATCTGATCTAGCTTTGGCATCAGGAGAGCAATGCTGGGTAAAAGTGTTTATCAAGCTACATGTAGGCTCTCTGCAAATCTCAGAGATGGGAATATGATGCAGACAGCCTGTAGAAGCTGCTATAACCTGAGTACGATGGGCTTTAGGGCCATCTGGTACCTGAACACCTGCCTAGATATAACACATACAAATCCAAAAGATGGTCCAGTGTGATAGCTTCTCTGCTTAGATTCCCCACTGGAATTTTCACCAAAAGCAGTAAGCAGTCTGTACGAAGTGTGGAAAGAGCTCATCCTGTCTGGTCAATAATCAAGAGCCCATTTCAAAACTAACTCTGCCGAGTCAAGAGTTTGGGTAGGCAAATGAGTGAGATTTAGGTGTGAACAACAGCCTGTTATTAGCATGAACATTGGGTGAGGATCCAGGATACTCTAAGCCTGCTTTAAAACTAGGAGGAAAAAACTGTGGAAAGGTCAGTTATGTAGACAGTTTGGGAGCTCACATCCCTATCAAAATTACAAATGATGAGGATGAACAATGGCAGTATACTAAGGAAAGATCCATAAGTGCATATTGAAGCCCAGAGTAGCTGATCCAAAGAGTGTTTTGCTTGTGAAGAAACATGCTCTCTACAGGGGAGTACAATAAGGCGTTCTGGCAGCTCAGACGTGCACTTCTGAACAAAGCAAGAACAAACAGAAGCTCATCATTGAGAGTAACTAATGTTACATTCAAGACAGCAAACAGATCTGTTTTTCAGTAAATGAGGTACATCCTATTCTAAAGCATCCGCTTTCCTGTGGAAAGATTATATGAAAACTAGTGGAATATCGTGAACCTTATCAGTGATTAACAGCTTAACAGTTTTGATCTATAAATCCAAATTATGGAATTGGGTTGGGGAAGAAATGGTACTGAAATAGCAGAAATGGAGAGCCAGTGAAGGGGTTATATGGTTCAAGAGACTTGCACGCTTAGGATTTAGAAAAGAAAATAACAAGATTGTGAAAGAAAGTAGCAAAGATAGTATGATAGCAACTAAGAGTGATCCACAGCCATTTGCTTCAAGCTCAGTGCTCATTAGCTGGAGCTTCCAGGACTGAGCAGTGATGCTATGAAACTGAAGACCCAGCAACAAAAAGCAAGTATTGTCATGGCCATGCTTGGTGTGTTCCTGATGCTTGTTTACTCCAGTGAAGGACTTTGCACTGGTCTGACTGCATAAGTTGCACTTTAATCATATTTTTAATTATAATGGTGCATGTGCATATGATTTCAGAATGGCCCTAAAAGTCAAGAGCATTAAAAATGATGAAGATGTTTGATATGTTTGCACATGCCAATATTAAAAAAGTTTCTGCAGCACTCTTTCCACTTTCATTTTGATTAAATTTTAGCAACATTAGTATTTCAATAACATGTTAAGGTCCTGATTCAAATCTAAGTGTTGAAGCATCACAGAATTCAGTAGGGTTGAAGAGAGATACAGCTGCAGGATTTAAGTTTAAGACTCACTTTCTTCTTTTGGAGAGCTAGCTATATGTGTGATGTTATTTAACTGTAATCTTCTTGGGGCACAGACTGCATTCTGTTTCTTTAGTTAACTGACATAGTATCACTTGTTAGTAAAGCAATACAAAAAAATGAACTATTTTGTGTTTTATCAACAATTTGCATTTTACACAGTATTTCATTTTAAATAAGTATAAAATCTTACCCTGAATGGTAAGATGTAATTGCTGATCATGTATCTCTTTGTTCCAGACACTTTTATAAAAGTGTATGTATTATGTATGATGTGACCTTCAAATGTCATGAATGCGTTGTGCAATAAACTGTCAATATTTGTGGCTATAAGGAACTAGATGACTTTTACAATAATTGGAACAGCTTTATTAAAAGCTTGGATCACTCAGCTGGTTAAAGAGAAAGACACAGGCCAGTGTTTATCTGTGAGTTTCCTTCTGCCAACTGTTAAATGAAAGATATTGTAAGGTACTGAAGATGGCTTCTTTCTTTAAAAAAAAAAAAAAAAAGGAAAAAAAAAAAAGGAGTTTAAAAAAAGTCTATTGGTTAAATAGTTCTCTCAAAAAAATCTTTTTAATAATATGAATTCTCAGTCTAAATAAAGCTTTGTAAGCTAATGAATGGTGAATAAGCCAGGAGGTTGGACTAGGTGATCTCCATAGAGCCCTTCCAACCCTTACAATCCTGTGATTCTGGTTTCTGAGTTCTCTGTCTGATTTTGGTCACAGGATTCTTCATGCAGTCAGACAACTCAAAGATGTGCTCTGAAACTGTGTTTGAACTTTGATTATATCAAAAGGTTTAAAGATTTATAACCATTTGCAAAGTACGACCGCTAAGAACTCCAAAACAGAAACTCAGTAGGGAAACATTGAAATAAAGAGGATAAAAAACATTTTGTGATAAACAGCTTAATTTTGGTTAAGTGTCTTTTGATGTTTCTTTATGCTTGTGTGTTTGTCAAAATGCTCACCACAGTAATAAAATAAAATAAAAAACAAAAAATCCTTACTATAGTACCTGAGATTTGCATACATGCAGTATTTGTTGTGCAAGTTGTGCAACCCATTGCGTGTGAAAGCCACCAATTGTCTGTGTGTCGTGTGCCCAGAATATGGGCTTAGGGTATGTGTGTTTCCCCAAAGTCCCCAGTTAATGAGAAAGTGCTTAGAATATTCTGACTCCTCTTCTGTTGTGCTTGAAATAACACCTGTGGAGCTCCCATGTAGCCAAAGGTATTTTTGATGGCCTCCGTGTGTCCGCTTCTGGATGCGGCAAGTCTTATGTGTAAATTGATGTGAGTCTTTTGCTTCAGTTTGTGCGTTAGGTTTAGTTTGTTCTTTAGATTTAAATCTGCTCATGCACTCATCGGCAGCGCAGGCAGTGCAGTGTGTGCCTTCTGTTTGCTTGCGCGGGTCGGAGGGCTAAGTGGGAAGTCTGATGTCAGAAGCAGTATCTCTTTATTTACCAGTGGAACCTTTGGTATAATCTTTATTTCTAATAATACAAACAATACGAATGCTGTTTTCTCACTAGTGGGCCTCCTTTCCAATTCTCGTCTAAAATAGCTCTCTGTTTAAACAAATTCTCTGCCAATCCATATTAATGCTCGACAGTTTAAGATTCCCATATATGGTCATTCTAAAACCTAAATCCTTGATGAAACAATAGAGACAGCAAGTTGTTCCTGACCTAAGACATTAGTAAATCTTTCCGGAGGCCTAAAATATAACTGTAATATTCAGTAATATTAGACTTTTATTTTAAGCCATGAACTTCACTAGCAGAAAGTGTAGGAACATCTGCTAAAAGGATTCTAATTTCAAATTGTGAGCACTGGGCCAATGTTTGGGCCGTTTTCATCTAAGCGTATTAACTAAAGATACTCCAGGTAGCTGAAAAAAATACCATTAATTGTATCCCTGTTTTCAGTATTATTCAAGCTTTCTCTAAGGAAATAAAGGTAAAGCATGTTTTCCCAGAAACTTTTGTGTACACTTTACTGCTTTCCAGGGAACGAGGTGGTCAGAGTCCAGGCATACTTGCGTAATGATGACAGCAGCGACAGGATTAAAATGTTGAATATCTTCTAACTGTCTTCTTGACATTAAATTGAGAATAAAATTTTTCCTGCGAAGGTAATTGTATACAAAGTGGGCTTATCTAAGTGGTTTATAGATCTTGAAAAAATTGCCTCCTCATGTTGCATCGTGTTTCATTAACTTTGCAGGCAGTTCTAAACAACTACAAATATTTTGAAGTTCTGAAATATACAAAAAATGTGGGATTATGTGCAGCTTTAAAAGCTTCTGGACATATTTTTAAACGATTCTTTAATAATGCCTGAAAAATGCGCAAGAGCAAACACATATTTGTAAGTGTGATTGCCTATTTTGTGAGCTGATTACCTTTTCCACGTGATTGCCTGTTTTTGGCTAATTTGGCAATCCTTGTATTGGCAAATTCCAACTGACTTCACTGATAATTTAGTCTGTGTGAGAACTGCAATTATGAAAGTGCCTCTTTGTGAATCCTTGTGCTCACACATACATGCAGCAAATAAATTCTCTTCCAGAATTTAAAGGACACGTGGAGAAGATCCTTTGAAAATGTGCTGCTAACATGACTGAAATCAGTGACCAACTGAAAACATGCTTCTTTTTACAAAAGCAACTAGTCCTTTTCTAATCACCTTTATCATTTCATCCCAGAAAGGTATACCAATCTTGCAGAAAACTGGGGAAATCTCAATTTCTTTTTTCTTTATGTAATTCTGTGTGGTTGCTTGATTTTCATTTCAGACCGTGTGGCAAACAGGTTTGTTAACGTTTTGACCAAATTGGCCCTTTGGTTATGTAGCTTATTACTGCGTCCCATGATGGACGTTGAAGTGTTCCTTGCATTTTTCCCATTAGGACATGGGATGTTTAAGTGCACAGCCAGAGGATGCAGCTTTTCAAGGAAAAGTCACTGGCAGTTGTGTCTGTGTCCTTGGTAGGAGATTGTCACCGTTAAGGTGTGAAGTGTGTTTGACCATAGATAGTTGCTTTTACTGTTTGTTAGTTTAAGGTCCAGAGTGCAGGTGAGTGGATGGCCGTTCTTGGGTCGGTGCGATCTGCCTGCCTCTAAGTGAGCCTCTGGCCTTGAGACTGACTTCATTTTGCGGTCACCCAAGGTATGGCACAAAGACCAGCTTCTCATTTAGAAATGAATGAGGACGTTTCTTTGCAGTTCTGTACGTGCTGTGAGGGAAGCAAAAGGAAAGCTCAGTGAAAGTAAGTTCAGATACAAGCTTTGGAAGCATCACATCTAGCTTGTACGCCTATACAATATTTCATACGTGGTTCTGTTATTTCCTGCAGTTGAATCAGGAAAGGTAGGAATGGGCCGGAAGACATTCAGGACATAGACCTGCCTGTAATGGAAGTAGGTAGTAAAAAAAGAAGTCTTATCTCACGTGCATCATGTAGACCACATAACTCAATGAACCACAATGACTGCAAGATAAGTAACTGTTCTCTTTCCTTCCTGATCTTTTATCCTCAGAATTGAGCAGCCTGAAAACCATTGCTCAGTTCCCAAGTAAATCATAAATTAGATGGACTTGGTGGGGCTTATCCTAGTTGTGCAGGTCTGTAAAACATTAGCAAAGTGTTGTGTGCTTTAGCGTAACTGGGAGCTTGTACTTCAAAGGGGGTACATCTGAAAGGAGAGAGGGGCACATCTGAGGTGCAGAATAAGTAAGGTGGAATGTTTTTGTTTCTGCACATACACTGTTGTTGCCTTAGCCTGCATTCATCTGTTTGCCTCGTAACTCTTTCCGTGCTAATTATTTATCCTTTTCCTGTTTTGTGATTTTGTTTCCCTCACTTTCCATGTGTTGTTTTAAGAAAGTGTTAAAATAAACTTGATAGCAGTGAGACATAAATGCATTTTAAGGCTAAGCACGTTTTAAACTTAAGTGCCTTGACAAATAGGTACACTTTGCTAAAAGAGGGCTTTAGTAAGACGAAACTGGGGTAGCGTTTGATGGGGACAACAGCCTTAAACATATCTTTTCATTGTTGGAAATAAAAGGACTTAGATGTAAAGCTGTTCATTCAGGTAGTGATGGCCTCCAGTGCTTCGGTGGGCTTTGTAGGCAGAGGAATTCAAAAGAAAACCCCTCAGCCCAGCTTTAAAGTCTTAGGAATGCTTTCACTGTGGGAAGAAAAATTCTTCAAGGTAAGGCCCCTGTTGGAGTAAAGCCTTTGGAGCTATCTACTGTATGTCTACTTAAATCTAAAAGAAAACTCTTCAGACCACCCACATCTTTCTTTGCTTCATTGTTGTTTTCAGTTTGCTTTTTCAGAGGGATTAGTGCTAGAGTAAACTCCATCGTCTCGCTGCCTTGAAAAAATTCAATTTTGTGTAAAGTGAAAATTAGACTCTTAAATCTGCAAAGCGAGCTGTTTATCTTACAAATTTATTCTTTTTTATTGGGCCACACATATTCTAGATAGAAAGATAAAAGGCAAATGGATAACAGGCCATCATTTAGAGTGACATATAGCAAAACATAACCAGTCGACTTATTCTGTAAATTCCTCCTGAGTGGCTTGTTAGCTTTATCTATATATTTATCTATAATGCTCATATAGTATTTATTGAAAACAAAAATAAAATCCTGCAATTTATCATCAAGCATTCTGTATTTTGCACTTCACAAATGTTTTTTGCAGTCAGGAATTCTCTTTCTCCCAGAGCGGCTTAAGACATGAATATATACAACTTTGGAGGAGAACAATAAAGTGGAAAATCTAAACTCTTTAGGAAGCTTGGAATTATGGACTGGCACCCATATCTGTTTTCCTGGGTTCTGAAAGACACGATGCACTCTGCATTATGTTCTTTCACATACTTGTGAATAATTCAAAATGACAATTACTAGCCCTGTAAACCTAAATAGTGTTCTGTAACCCAGCAGCCTAAGAAAAACCAGAAAATATTAAAGAATGTCAATTTCTAGAATCAGCTTTTGACTTTTGAAAGTTAGCAATAACTTGATGACATGCATGACTAAGATAAGCATATGTACATTTTTTGTCGCACAATCATCCCTTATTTCAACTTTAACAAAATCGTTTAGAGTGACCATTTAATAATAAATAACAAAGTGCCTGTTTAGTTTTACCTTTTCCACCAGTGTGGTAGCTGGATCTCTGCAATTCTGTGAGCAGTTTTTATTAGAGCAAAATGTCTAAATCTTTCTTACGTCCATCACTTCCATTCAAAGGGAAATGCTGCATAAACTGCTCTGTTTCCTCACAGCTTTACTTACATATCAGCCGGGTAGAGACCAAGCATTTTCAGTCAGTAGTTCATGGTTGAAATAATCAAGACTCTACGTGCAGATTTTAACTATATGCTCTCTCCTTCAATACAGACCACGTAGCTCAGCCTTTGCATCCAGGACTGGTAATGTGCCCATGTGTATTGCATGCCCACAGTCATAAATCCATTTCACAATTTCAACGTGCACCGCGGTACTTTTTGGTGATAATGTTAATTGATACTTGTATGTGATATAACATGACTCTGTAAGTGCAAGATGATAGCTTATGTGGTACGAGTAATGACTTTTTAAAACCATTGTGCATTTTGTAATTTCTGTGCCAGTTTTTTCCTAAGTTATTTTGTCCGTAACCTGCTCAAATAATAGCAGCTTCTTCAGAATGGCTGAGAATTTTGGTTTCTTCCTATGGTGAGAGAGATGAGATGTCCTGGAGTTTCACCCATTGTATTGCAATGCAAAGAGTAAGTGTAGCTGTGAAGATGGAAGGAGAAAGCCTGGTAGCTACGGGTGAAGGGTCAAAGGAGTCCCCTCTCATCCGACCGGATTTTCCATCAGCTTTCCCTTAATATGAGGTCACTCACCAGGTCACACGTTGTTTCTCTAGTGCTGGAGCGTTGCAGAAGAAAGTTCATTAGCTTTGCCTGTAGGCATTGCCATTTCTGTTGGTCTGCCTATCCCTGTGATTCCATTTTTATGGGAGGTTTCAACATGCTTATGCAAACTTTTTCCCTCTAAAATCACGCATATTTTTACAATACTTACAAATTAAATAGACTCAACAAAACAACAATTTAAAACTTTTGGGGAAAAATTAATAGGAACTAAGCAAAAGAAGAAATCAAACCAGCTGCTGACGCAGCTGTTTCTTTTCTTGTATAATTCAGCTCAATATAAAGGTACCATATGCTGCTTAAAATGATGATAGGAAAGATGAAATAATTTAAGAGAATAACAAGAAAATACATGAATTGTCAGCATTCTGTCAGATTTAAAGAATGAAATAGACAGGTGTAGTACTGGCATGTTTAACTTTGTGTTGTGTTAGCAGTTTTAGTGAGAAAACTTCTGACATGTGCTGAAGTGATGTGAGATCATTTCTGTGTTGCAGACATTGGAGAAGAAGCTGGGAGATCTGTAGGAGTCCAGCAGCCAGCTTTACTGAGAGACAGGAGCCTTGGTTCTGCCATGAAAGACTGCCCATATTGTGGAAAAACATTCAGAACATCACATCACTTAAAGGTCCACTTGAGAATACATACAGGTGAGAGGAACAACAGGAGCGGAGCGCTGTCTGCTCATGCGATGTGTGGGGGGGTTTACATACGTGCGGCGAGGAGCCTGAATTCCCAGGGTAGATTTGGATTCATTAGCTGGAGAGAGTCTTTTGAGAAAGACATATGACAGTCTTAAATAAAAGCACAAGGAATGTGTTGTTGGATAAAGACCACTTTAATAGAATCGTCTTTTCCCAGTTGAGGTTATTTCTGTCTCCTTCCCTGCTTCATCACTGTTTCCTTCAATTACCCTTGTCCTTCAATAGGCATAAGCCTATTGGTTTCAGACTTAGTTATACTAACTGCTTCAAAGGCCTTCCTTAGCATCTACTTAGGGATTCTGTATGTTTTGCTCAGTTACTATTTTTGTTCCATTTAACATGCTCATTTTTAACCTCTCACTGTTCCTATGAATACATCAGCTTCATGGATCTGCTTTTTTTTTCTTTCTGCATTAGAACTCACTCAACTTACTACTTGTCTGTAATAAAACTTACTGAGATTTGCAGCACGATAGAACAGATTTCTATGTTTTATTTTAATAACAAAACCAGATTTTCTACCCTACGGAGACTTACTACTGGTCTAGATTCTTTCTTTGTTTTTGGGCATCACTGCTCTAGATTCTAGAAAAATACAACCACACTATTTTAATTATAATACTACGTTTGCTTAGAAGTATATATGTGTTTGGCAGAGTTCACTTGGAGACGCACTATAGATTTAAGAAGTGCTATTATATCTGTATTTAAAATCAATTATAGAATATTAGTATCCTCAGATCCTGTTGATGTCATTTCATATGGTCAATCTGATGCTGTTTTCTTCCAATTCCCAGATGTTGCAGTAGAGCTTCAGGGAGCGTGCAAAGCTGGAGATTTAGGACATGTTGTGGGCAGGCACAGTGGGCACTGCAGATGTGCAGTCATTTTACTTTTACTGCATTTTAAAGAGATTTCAGGGTGTTCCTGCTACTTTTCTGATCAATAGGTAAAATAAATTGCATGAATAAATACTTTCCAGTTGTACCTCTCATGTGAAAAATGTCACTGTAATTTTTTATTTCATGGAGATAGAAGATAAGAAGTATTGGCCTCCCTTCTCAAAAGCAGCAATCACATTTCTCTTATGTGCTTGCACAGGTGTAAAGCTGAGTATTGGTTTTGTGAATATAAAGCCTGAGTTTGAAAAAATGACAAAGAAGGCTGAAATTTATTTGAAGGAAAACATTTCACTGATGAAATGAAAAAGTTTCTTCGTTTTATTTTTCTCTTTGGAGTAGGAGTTGACCACAATGTTTTTACCTGATTTTTGCAATCGAGATTTATTATTACTAGATATTTTTTAAACTGTAGTCTCTGTTTGGATTGCAGTCTGTTTAGGGCAGGAATAGGGCTTTTCTATGTCTTGGACTTGGTAGGAAAAATTTAATGCAGTACAAACTCTATGCATGTGTTCACCAGCACTGCAAAAATAAAGCCAGTTATTTTATTGGGGAATAATCCTATAACTATGAGCTTTAAACAATTTAACAATTTTACTAATGGAGAAGCAAAGGAAAATTCTTTAAAATAACCTGAGGATACCCATCTCTTTATCTTATTATGTAGAGGTCATTTTGTTGTTGTTTTGGAGGTGGCAATGATCATGTGTTTGGTGTTTGTGGCTTAGAACTAATGGAAAGTGAATTAATTGTGATGGAAATACTCCTTAAAATTTTATATTAAAACTTAATAATCAAAATTAAAACAAGAAGAACTAAAGCATGTAAAGTATCACATAAAAAAAAAACATCATACAGAATATTAAAACAATATTTGCAATATATTTAAAAGGCATTATAATTTTAAAATAGATAAAGATCAATTTCCATTAGGTTGAGAACAAAGTATTTGTAAATAATGACAAGAATATGTTGAAATGGAGCAATGTTTTACATATTGGAAGTAATCATAATAAATATTATAAAAATGTAAATTGGCAAATTACTAGAGTTATTAAATAAAAATTAAGTTGCATCGCTCTAAATGGAAATGATGTAATAGATATCAGTTATTAAACAAATATTGGTTAGCTCACACTACCAGGGACAGTTTCCTGCTTTTTATGTCATACTCTGTCTTTATTATATGCCTGGATCATATAACTGACTGATAAAAAACACTTTACTGTGTTTCTCCACTACATTAACTCAATTACTGTTCTTGTTCTCACAGCACCTGTTTGTTAGAGAGGAGCTCAAGCAGTTCAGCAGAAGTCAGGTTCCTTCGAACATCTGTGTGTTTGGAGGCACATGAGTAGGTTGGTTTGGTACGCATGCCAAGAAAAGACCTGAAGTCTGATCCAGCCAGGAGGTGCCTCTGTGGCAATTGGCCCGAAAAAGCTAGAGAAACTGTTTAATCCTTCACGAGCAGAGGGTGCTATGCTCTGTTTTAAAAGCATTGGCTGGTGACTTGGGTTGTTTCTTGTTTGTTTTTTTTGTTTGTTTTTATGCTGCATGGTTCCAACCTTCTCAGCACTGCATCTCAGTGTCTGTGTAGTTTGCTATCGAATAACCTTCTCAAAACCAAAGCAACGCAAAGCAGTCACCAAAAACTCAGTGGAGTCCCAACCTATGATTGTAGGACTTTCTGTACTACTTTTGCTCTCTGCAGGCAGCAGATTAGAGTGCCACCATTCAAGGGGCTGAGCATCTCTGTATGCTCCTTAGTGCTCTGAGTTCACACCAAAACCAATGAGTCGTGCATGTTTTTCACTTTACATACCTAAAACTTGGGAGAGCATAGAAACAGTTTTTAAGTGTTTTAAAAGTTACAATTCCGTATGTTCTGCTTTTGGCAAGCAACACATGATGAGAGGACCAGTCCCCAGATTAGCTCTAGCACCTCTTTGTGTCTTGCATTAGCACTGTGGAACCGCTGCAGATGTAGTCCACTTGGAATTCTTGTGATCATTAGGTGCTCAGGTATATTCCCAGAGTGACTGGCACAATTAAATCTCTTGTGTAATGAAAACACTTTCCATGAGTCAAGTATAGCCCTGAAGAAGGTTTAAATTGTGTGATACCAAAGAACCCTAAGGTAGAATAGGAAGAAGCTTAGCCAGGCTGCGTCAATTAACGGAGAGTATGTTTTGATATGTGTCACATGTATCTCGCATGTATTAAGTACATTTGTGGTGTTAACTGCATTTTCCCTTGGAAATGTGATTGGCCAATTTTAAAGCGTGCTTAGAAAAATTGATGAACTACGATAAAAATGGTGCTGTTTTAAATGAATTCAATTCACATTTTCTTCCTAAAAAAAGACTGCCTGTTGCCATTCTCTGAAGGCGCTTGTAGTGGGATGAGCAATATGAATAATTAAGGAAAATGGGTATGTGTGCTCCAAGAGGAGACAATTTTGGTATTGAACATCCTTTATTCTTACATTTCTAAGATGAACTAAAAGGACTTTTCATTTCTCTAGATTTCTCCAGATTTCCCATCTTTAACGCTGTACAGCATGCCTTTTCTCCTGTCTTAATGACATCCCAAACTTTTGTTGAAAATAATTGATTGAATTTAAATTTCCTTAAAAGTTTAAGAGGTAATGTTACAGTATAAATTTCCTACCAAACACTAAGTAGGGAAATATCCATTAGTGAAATTAACTACAGTTTCTAGGTAGCTAACAATGTGCAGTATACAGTAGGGCATGGCTAATGAACACTGCAGTGGGTGATATTTCATTATACAAATTAATGCTCACATTTTAATGGGAAAGTCACATAATGAATCTCAGCTTCAGTGACAGCAATTAGAGACACAGATTGTCCCCTTCTGGACAAGGCACTGTTTAGCAATAAGCAGCTGTGTAAAAAGTCTTCAGTTTTACAACATATATATATATGCTTTGGGGGAATTAGCGTACAGTTTATATTAATGTACTGAATCTTCCCTGCAAAGGAACAACTGTATTTATCTCTCTGCATTTTAACTAAGTAAAGACATGTAAAAAGACTAAATAAATGTTGTGGATGAGATATAAATAAATGAGAATATTCAATTACAAAACTTTATAAAAATTAAACTATTTTATTGTAATACCTCATGTACAATTGAAAAATATTTAATACACGGAGACAAAAGCATCTGTCCTCTTAAAGGATAGGACAATTTCATCGTATAGAATAGAGAAAAATAGCTGGTAAAGGAAAGTGGCATCGAGAAGAAGTTAACTAGTATTTCTGACAAACAGATTAATTGTGTGGTGAAACATGTGCAGGATCCAAAAATAATCCTACAGAACCTTTGATATTCCATTTGGTTTAAAAAGTGTGAAGTGAATGATTAGAATGATAAAAGAAATTACCATGTAAGAATAGGCATAATAATGAACTAATTAAACCATACAGCAATTCATTTCTAAAATATCTACTGCACAATGGATAAAATAGGTTATCAATAACTGTTTCAATGGTAAAATAAAAAATGCTATAAAATGTTTTCAATATTTTCATTAGGCAGTATTCTCTGGGATTATAAGATGTTTGATTTCATTTGCTTTGCATGAAGGAAAACTATCTTGTTTAGAAATTATAGGATCCCATTGAGACTTCCATTGTCCCTGAGCGTCCATCGAAGCCTCCCTACTGGCTGCTGGAGCTTTAGGTGTGGGGTGCACAGACCTCACTGTGCTGAGCAGCAGAGAAGCACAGTGCATAGGCAAACTCCATAGGAACAGGGTTTCCAAAAAAGGGGGGAGGGCATTAATTGGGGAATGGATGTATAGAAGGCATTGCAGATTTTTTAAAAGACGTAGTGGCTATTAAAAAAAAAAAGTTCATAGCAGTAAATGCAAATGGACAGTTAAGAAGTCCCTTTGTAAGGGGAACTAAAAGTAAAAACGCATGTGTGGATATTAGGGTTTCAGAGAACAGGATAAATTCTGTAGATCTGGCAAGTTTAACACTTGCTATCTTGCTAATACTGGATAAAACATGGATAAAAAAGTATCAACCATAGTAGGCAGGACTGAATACTCTTCTTCACTGTTCTCAGGAAAAAAAGCATCATGGATTTTATAGGTATTTTCCAGTGATGCAGTTCAGCCATTAAGTAGTGAGGCTGTTACAGTGTAGCCCACTACATTTTAATATTTTTTAGAACGATGATACTGGATACTGGATCACCTGTAGATTAAGTCTTAAAAACTCTGGCTGGAGGGCCCTCTGAATCATTAAAATTCATTAGGAGAAAAAAAAAAGTATTGGAAGATGGAATGGATGGAAGTTCCAGAGCATTCTAGTTTTTCCAAAAACAGAGACGAGGAGACCTTGAAATTATAAGTGGACTTACCCTGTAAGTGGCCCTGCATGTGGCAGGGGGTTGGAGATTCATGATCCTTGAGGTCCCATCCAACCCTGGCCATTCTATGATGTTTTGGATAAAATTACAGAGCTAATTTGGTAAATAATAATTCAGATTTGATAACATAATGCCAGTCAAATTTATTATATGAAAGTAAGTTTTGTCAAGTTCCTCGGGTTTCTCTCAGGTCTTGTGAAAGCAGCTTGTTCTATATGACATTCCCCTAAAAATCCACGGCTGCAGAGATGAAGTGGTCTATAACCCATCAGTCCCACAGCAGTGCTCTCAGCTCAGTCAGTTTGGCATTTCATCATAATTTGGAAAAGCGTATAAAATCACTGTTGATAAAATTTGCCAATGGCACGAAAATGGTAAAATGCTAAAAATCACGGGGAGGGACTGATGGGTTGCTTAGTCGAGTGGGTTCTTCTCAACGATATGAATTTTAAAACAGCAAAATGTAGAGGAACAAATACTAGAGCTGTTGATGATCTGGGTCTGGGATTATGGTAGAGAAGCAACAGAATGTGAGCTGTTAGCTGATTGCTACAGCTATGGATGTAAACAGTGTTTGTATAAGAATAATATCTGGTTGAAACTTCATCAAAGCTTTAGTGGGTACCTATAATTGAAAAGGACATTTGATAATTGGTAAGGGTATTCCACTCAGGAGCAAGAGAAGTTGGTGAGATGAGGGCGAGTACCTTTCTCAGGGAACAGATCTTTGATTCAAAAAAACCAAATCATTTATTGTCGCAGGGAAAAGATGCTGTGAGGTTCGGTATAGGAAACAGACTTGAGATAAATAAAAACTGGAAATAAGGCAACAGTGAAAATAATTAACCAGTCAAACAGTTTACATAAGGACATGTTGAACGTGTTGATTGCTGTGAATAAAATATGTTTAAAATAAGAAAGTATGGTTGGTGTCAAATTGCAGTTGTGGTTTTGATGCAGGAATTATCATGTGAGGGTCTTTGGCCTGTTTGGTACAGCGAATAAGACAGGATATTGTCCCTTCTAGACATAAAATCTGTAAATGTATTTGTAATTGGACTATGGTCTCCTTGCACAGGTGATTCCTATGACTGGTGTTATTGGACTGCATTTTGAGCAGGATTGGTAGTAGATCGAGCACTGCTTTGTTTATGCAACCTGCTATATTGAAAGACCTCGTGCTACTGGGTAGCATGTCTGTTTCCAGTTATCTACCAAGATTTTGTGCAGATTTTACAAGCAGCGTTGAATTTTATTGTTTTATTGTTTCCTGATATGAAATAGTTCTTGTGAGATGCCTTGTGTCTTGTAAAATCAGAGTGGTAGATAGATCAGAACTGTGATTATGTTGCCTAGATAAGTTACTCTCAACAAGATGCTTTCTTTTTTTATTGTACGCATTGGGATATTCACGCTTTCTACTCTACTGTGAAAGGGTTTGCAGGGATGCAAACACGTCCAGAAAATTAGCAAGATTAGAATGATCGTTGCCTTTGCGAACAGTGAAAAATGACTGTTGGATATGAAATGCAAAAAACCATTTTTGGAAAAAGTCAAGTTCCCTCACTCTTACATGACAACCTTAATTTATGTGAACTGATATTAAGTGTTAAATAACTCATCCAGACACTGCTCTTGGCAGTATTACCCGGGTAGTCGTTATATAGGACGAGTTCTCTGAAATGCTTTCCCCAAGTGCAAGATACGAACAGGTTGTCTTCTGGTGAGAATTGTGCCTTAGCTGACTTATCCCCTTTACTATTCTTCAGACATACACAATTACAACTGTTGATTGGAAATTAGGAGTCCTTTGGGTTTTCCATTAAAACCAGATTGTTTTTTGGTTTGTTTGGTTTAAATTAGGTTGTTCATTTTTCCATTGCAGTTTATAGCTCTGTTTTGTTGTTTGTGTGGTGACTTACATGAGCATTGTTGGGTGTTATTCTGAATGGATGAAATAGTGCAAAGTACTCTTCACAATTCCTCTATTTAGGAAATGGTGAATCTGTAAATTTCAAAGATCAACAGATGATTTACTCAGTCCTTCTCCCTTCTGCCAGTGCCTGCCCTTGAAATAGCAACAGTTAAGATTGCTTTGAAGTACACTAATCACTGCCAACATTTTGATCTAAAAGAGGAAAAAAAAAAGGTTTGGAGTACTTCCCTTTGAATGATGTTATTTGGCCAGTGCTGCAGTGTAAAGGTGGCACAGTGTGTCGCTACATGTTGAGTCCAATTGCAGCCCTTCAGTGTTAGAATTTATTTCTAGCCATGCAAGAGGTGGGAGCACCACAGAGACAGTGAAGCAAGGTGAAGAGATGCTTGCACTTTTTATCAATCTCCCTCCGTCAGTGGCTTATTTCAGTCTTGTGCGTGTGGCATGTGGGCGAGCTGTGCCCAGGTCTCCTCTGCTGAAAGGAAGCTCGCTCAGTGGAGAGGCTTCTAAAGGAATGTGTAATAACTTCAGGGCTCTGCGAGCAAAATAAGAATACATTGCTGTGCCCAGTACTTCAGATTGGGGTTACTTCACATATGCAAAAGAACCATAGTGTCTCTTCTAGTTAGCTTAGATTAACTCACTGAAACTCATTTTTAAATGCACCTATTGCCTTGAACAGCTTCTGCATGTTTTAGCAGCATTAGCAGGTTGGAGTAGACGATCTCCAGAGGTCCCTTCCAACCCCTACGATTCTGTGATTGAGTGATTAGAGCAGCTTATATTATGAAATCCTCTGTGCTGTAGATGCATGTTATCCAGCAGTTGACGTAGCACCTGCAATACTGGGACACACTTATTAATGGTGTCACTTGATGTGCAATGCCAACACACACCGAGCTATCGTTAGAATAAAAGCAAGTGATTAATACAGTTGTGTTACAGATTTCCGCATAGGGGATGCTGTGGAAGAGCTTTTCAGTTAAGAGGAGTGAAAACTCAAATATGAGAGCATTTAACCTTATAAATTCCTCTGTTTGTTTTTCACCAGTCTGACTGCTTCTCAGATGGTACTCGAAGTGCCTAGGCTGTGTCAGAGGTCACTGGTGGCTGTTGTGTAATCAGCAGTAACTGGGTGGGACAAACAAGCAGCTCAGAAACATCGCAGTATGTGCATGCTGTAAAAACAGCATTAATATTTGTCCACATTCTGACTGGCAGCACAGCTGTCAAGGTTTACACGCTCCCGAACAGTCCTGCAGGAACGCAAACAAATAGACAGCCTAGTCTATTTGTCCCAGTGGCGGGGCTGTGAGTTTGTGTGCACACTCACCTGAGCAGAGAGAAGCCCAAGCAGACGTGATGCGTCTCAGGTCAGTGGTTCCTGCCCATCAGGAGTTTGTCTCTGCGTGGCTCCCACTGAACACAGCCATGCATCTTCTTGGTGGAGCAGTAGAGCTGAATAAGGTGATAGCGAAAAACTCAGAAGTTGCACTGAAATGTTTAATTCTGATTTCCTCCGTTAAGCTGTGTGGACCCAGGCCTAACCCTGCTAATTCCTACCTCTGCCTCAGCTGAACACCTCCTGTTCGAGGTGCTGCACTTTCCTCCTCGAAACAGGTCGATTAACGTGGTTGATGTAAAGCTCTCATGTCTCACCGTTTAGCTTTGGGATTACATATGGATTTAGGATTTCTGCTCCTTGTAATTCACTTGAGCCCTGTCTGAGTTACAGCACGTAACCAGCCACTGTATGGCTAGTTTGAGGGTTTTGTGGTGCATCTCATTAGGAAGTTCCTGTGATCAGTGCAAGGAGCAGCTTCCCAAGTATCCAACAGCCTTTCAGCTGAGCCTGCAGCTTACACAAAGAAAGTTGGAAAGCCTTTCAATTTTGTTTTAAGCAGATTTTGAGGTTATTTGAAAATGGGTGACTTTCCAGCTGGTTTGGTAAACTGCAGAATATCATACAGCCTTTTTTCTTTCTTTTTCTTTTTTTTTTTTTTCCCCACTGTGTAGAAAGCTTTTGAAGCATGTTTTTCCACCAGCATTCAGGAGAGGTTGGTCATTGTCTTTTGGAGAAAAAGCTACGTAGAAAGAACTGTTTCTTCTTCTTGTTCAACTCCCTGGTAGAAATAATTGTCAGTATCGGCAGCTTGCAGGTCTTTCACATTCCTGTCTCTTCCAGTATCTCCAAACTTCCTTTTAAAGGATCTCTGCATTGCTCACAAGTGCTCCGTACAAGTTTGGATGTACGTTTGCTTAGGCATGCATTCTTTTTGGATATGTATTTATGTCTGTATGTGAATATTTATTGTGTGTGTAATATCTTCTACCTCTTTAAAAGTATAGGAAAAACAATAAAAGTTTATATGGGACTCAAACATTATTTAATTCATTGAAAATCATCTTATATGTTTTAAATCTCTATTTAAAGTAATCTTAGAAAAGCAGTTATGATAGTTAAATTACACATTTTACTACTTGAGCATTAGAAGTACCTTTAGTACAAATTTAAAGGACTGCAAAAACCAGTAGATAGTTTCTATATTTGAAATTAGCACTGAATTTATTTTGTATTTTATTTCTTTTTTGCTTTTTTTTTTATTTTGAGTGCTTTTTATTTTAACTATATGTTCTTACATGCTGCAATCATAATGTGGTATGATGATATTAATATTTTATAGAATCCGTATTTATAGTTCTTTATTTAGAAACAATGCAGTAGGTCTGCAGATCTTTGAATCCTTCTGGAATGGTGCCCTCCAAATAATGATAAATTACTTGTGCAGTATGCCATTTGCTAATTATATCCATGATTTACTGCAGAGCAAGACTTAAATCATTCATTTCAGTCTTGCGTAACAGTGCCATAAAATTTTTAGGTTTAAAAATGGTTTCCATGTGTATAATTTAAACAAATTTTAGAGCAATTGTATACACAAAATATTGCAACCATCCATTTGTTACATTCTTCGTCTCTTTTTAAAAAAAAAAAAATTTTGTACTTTTAATGATTACTGTGGTTGAAATTGTTATGCTTCATTTTCATAATCATAGCTTTTAATTCTACAACAGTTTTTTACATGTTAGATTAAGAAGAAGATGGCTAATTGTGTGTAGTTACCATGTCATTCCAGAATAGCCCCACATTCTGGAAATCTGCTTTAGAAATATTCAGTTTTTGAATTACTCTTCAATTAAAGGCGTTTCTTTTTTAAAAACGAATTATTAGCTGTAAGATCTTGTTTTCAGGAAGCTAATAATGATTTTCTTTTTCTTTACTCATCCATGCACCAAAGTGCAGTTAACTCTCCTCCTTTGTACTTGTCTTTTTATGCATACACATAGGTGAGAAGCCTTACAAGTGTCCGCATTGTGATTACGCCGGTACTCAGTCTGCGTCCCTCAAGTACCACTTGGAGAGGCACCATCGGGAGAGACAAAATGGAGCGGGACCACTGTCGGGGCAGGCTACAAGCCAAGAACACAAAGAAGAGACATCAAGTAAAAGTTCTGTGTTTATTAGACCAGATATACTGAGGGGAGCCTTCAAGGGGCTTCCTGCTATTGATTTCCGAAGTGGCATGGTCTCACAACAGTGGGCGTCAGGAATGCTGTCTTCTGGAGATCAGCAAGGACAAGCAGCTGGCATGTCATCTGAAGTATCTTCAGAAAACATGAAGGGTTCTGACTTATCTTCCAAAGGAACACACTTCTCTGAACTTGGCCGTGCTTACCAGAATATGGTTGGGAACGGCGTGAACTTCCAAGGGTCTTTGCAAGCGTTCATGGACAGCTTTGTCCTAAGTTCTTTGAAGAAAGAAAAAGAAATGAAGGATAAAGCTCTATCAGATCCACTTTCAGCAAAAGCTCTGGGCGCAGAAGGAGGTGAGGAAAAGATCAACAGCAAGTCCTCCCAGAGAAAAACTGAGAAGTCGCAATATGAACCTCTTGACTTATCTGTAAGGCCAGATGCAGCCTCCCTTCCAGGTTCATCTGTTACTGTGCAAGACAATATTGCATGGCACGGCTGCTTATTTTGCTCCTTTACCACTTCATCTATGGAACTAATGGCTCTGCACCTCCAGGCCAATCACTTGGGCAAGGCTAAACGTAAGGACAACATCATAGGGAACAACAAAGAGCAATCTAGAGAAGCTTCAGCCTCAGTCAACAAAGTGAGCTTGCTCTCTGCTTCTGTGCAGTCCAGCAAAGAGGCCGTAGTTTCAAACATGCTTAGCCAGCTGGACTCAGCTTCTGAGAAAATGACCCAAGGACAAAATAAAGAGACCATGGGAGAGCAAAAGAGTGCTGCCTGGCCCAGCCACATGGAATCCACTTTTTGTAATTTTACAACAGACTTCTATAAGCAGTTTGGTGTTTATCCTGGTGTTATTGGCACAGGAACACAAAATTCTTGCACCAGTAATGAATCTGAAATAAAACCACAGTCTGAAGATGACCCAAATATTCTGCTCTCTGACTCTGTAAATAAAAGTGCTACTGATGACCTTTCTGACATAGCTTCATCTGAGGATATGGAATCTTCCAAGGAGGAAAACATTGAAGATGAGGACATTGAAACAGAACCAGATATTATGAATAAGCAGTTGTCTGCCCTAAACAAGGAAAGCAGTGAAGGAGGCGACAACATACAAAGTGCAGTCACCTCACAACCAGCACAAGGGCTCGTATCGCCACTGCCACAAGCATCAGAAAAGCAGTGGCACAGTCAGAATCTTCTGTCCTCCCATGAAACTGCACAAGGAGTGATGAAACCCGAACAAGTTCAGGGTCCGCAGGTCCTGGAGAAGCAGATGAACATGTTGTCAGTCCTAAGAGCTTACAGCTCTGATGGCTTAGCAGCCTTTAATGGACTTGCAAGTAGCACAGCAACTAGTGGATGTATCAAGAGACCTGACTTGTGTGGTAAGTTTTAGACCTTCTTTTAGACCGTTTCAGAAAACACTTGTGCAGAATCACGAAGCTGCTCTTTAAATATACTTAGTCATGTTTGTTAGTAATACATTTTTTTAAATGTTAAACCCTGTGGGCCAAATTCTAGTCTTATATGTGGTCTATTTCATTGAAATCAGCAGTGCTGCATGCATATACTTACACAGAATTTTAGGAAGAACTTGCTTTTAAACCATAGTAGCAGCAATATAGACTATCTGTGCTAGTGGCATCTGAAGGGGATATTTACTGCTTTAGCATACTCAAAGGAGGAAAAGGTTTTTAAAAAATCACATGGTAACTTGCAAACTTTTCAGTATTCTGATACAAGTAAGAACCCAAGACAAACACTGGATGCTCTGCCAGGCAAGCCTTGCGCGTTCTCTGTCTGTCTCTGTCTCTCTCTGTGCTTTTACTTGGGGTGCATTCAGGTTCCATGATATCCATTAAATCAAAGGCCAGGTGGATGGAATGCATCTACCTTTAATGAAGAGGTATTCTTTTCCTTTATCTCCCTCTCCCCTCCCTTATTTTTTAATGATTATGTTTTTCTGAATTGTTTCAATGGCAACTATACAATAGTCGCCTTTGACAATTTTCACTGTCCTGATAGAGGTTGTACAAGTTGTGGTTTGCCTAATTAAGAATATGCCTCTGAGTAATTAAAACAACAGTGCACCAAACAAAGCCCCCCAGTTTTTTACCCTTGATACAGAAAACTGACAAAAAGGAAAGCTAAATCCGTTTGGAACAAGTGAGACTGAGGACTTTCCTATTTATCTCCTGTTTTGTAAGCATAGTGCTCGCTTGAAAGAGATTTTAGAATGTAAATCCGTTGAAAAACAGTATCACTTTAAAAAGCAGAGTCAGCAAAGGACACAAAAACTTCAGTAATGTTCTTGTTTCATTTAACCTTCAAACGAATCAGAAAACTCGTTGTCAGAGCTGAACGTGCATAAGAAAATGTATTCAAGTTTAAAATACAAAAGAAAAGAAAAGAGAATGTGATCAACTGTTATAAAGCTCAACAGTTTAAAATGAAACCCTAAACCTGCAACACTTGTGAGTGGTTACCCTGGTTAAGTTCAGGTTGTTAGGAGCTTTGTTTGACTCCACTGCTTCTTCGTGCCTCTGCCTGCTTTTCCAAGTGTGTTGGTTGGTCTGATAGAAAAGTACAATTTCTCCCAGCAAAGTTTCACTCGCTTGTATTCTTAGAGAGCATTTTGCCTTCACACTACTGTTATTACCTAAGCTGAACCCCAGGTGCAGGTGTTTGCCAGTCCGTGCTGTAAATTCCTGTGTCTCTGTTCACTGAGAGCCAATGAGGAGAGTTAGAAATAGTTCCAGATTCTTCAAAATCAGTAGTTAGATTTCTGGTGTTTTAACATAATTGGTACTTGCTTTCAGTTAGGAGCTGGTAAAACCCTTGGATTTTTTTTCTCTGTATTTGAAGATTACAAACAATTAGGTACCAAAAATGCATCAGAGTAAACAACTAAACAAAAAAAATTGGAAAAATAAGATCAGTTGCTTTATACAAAATATCTTTATACTTCTTCTCAGACACAAGGTTTTTAAAATGATGAAAACAAAACCTCTCACAGAATTATTGAAATGAGGTCATGTTACTTCCATTAGTTTTTTGTTTCATCTTCCAATCAATTCAGCAGACGTTTTATGATGGCTAGAGTTTATGTGATTTTAAAGACCATATCCCTTTCACAAGCTCTGCCCAGTGATAATGCGTTTGACTTGAAGTATGAAGGGAAAAAAAAAAGCCAACAGAAGCTTGTCTGTTCTACTTTTTAAGCCATTTTAAAATGGAAAATGCAGCGCGAGTCCTCTTTTCTCCCCCCTCCAAAAATAGCTTTTTAAAATTCTTACTGACATTCTGTTGAGTATTTGCAGAACATAAGTATTAAGGTTGAGTATTTAAGTATATCATTTCATTTTTCTTGATATCTCACAGCAAAAACGGATGAATACGAACAATCCCTCTGTCAGTAGTTCTTATTCATTTCATTGATTTAGACACCACCCTATTGAAAGTAGTGTTTTTAGGGAGTTTTCATTTTCTCAGTGACATTTTGTACTGTGAAATCACACTCCATCTGTGCATGCTAGTGTGGGGAATCTCACCTGATGTTTCTGCACTTGCAGATTAGCCAGCAGGAGCGCTTTGCTAATTTATTAGCCTTCCTTCCCTCTTGCACAAAGCCCATGACCCGAGTCGTGGTTCCCTTTGTTTCCCCTACTCAGAGAGATCAGGAAGCCTGAGGCCCACTTCCAGCACCCGGTCCCTGGGCATGATTCTTGTGGCTGTTTGTGTTTTGGGGGACTCCATGTATTTGCCTTTCTTTTTACAGCCGATGGTGGGTGGGTGTTGGCATCTCAGGAGAGAGCACTGATACCCTTGATAACATTCCTTGCACAATCTCTGGTGCCCTTTCCACAGTCAGAGCACAGTTGAAATAAGATTCTCAGTCGGCTGAGATTGCATCTTTGTTTGGCCATGTTAATTGCACCAAATTTCTGGCTTCATTACAACAAGCTGGGATTTTCAGTGATCTGTGTAGATTGTTTTTAGTTGGCAGATTTTACCTTTAAGAGAATGGGTCCATTTTTAAGCACAAATCTTGGTTTAATTTCTAGAGGGCAATTCCGCCAATACACATTATTGTTCTGAGTAGTCATCCCTCATGGGGAAGCAACCCTCAGTTTCCCTGTATATAGAGCAAGAGAGTCTGGTGATGTGCCTGTAATTTGTTTCTGCTCCTGTCATGCTTTAGGCTGTAGGGGTGAAAGGCACAATTAGAAAAGAAAGAACTAGCATCACTTTGTAATAGAGAAATTTCCATGCCAAAATAGTGCTGAGAAAAATCACAACAAATCTCCTTTACACATCTAGCAGAATAGGAAAGAACAAAAGGAAAATAAAAAGTATAATTGATGAATTTTTAAGTCTCCTCACCTTTTCTAACTTAACTGTATTTGTTTCCAGAGTCTTAAGTGGCTAAACCCAAGAGCTGATCTTGTCAATCTTTGCTACCATGCAGCCTGTAAGAACAGGGATGTGCCTTTCACTGCTGCTTGCAGCCAGCAGCCCAGGTCAGGGAAGGAGCTGTCATGCTGGGCTTCTGGCTTTGGCAGCTGTCTTGAGCATCCACGTAGTCTGCTTTCACAGCTCTTGCTCATTTGAGAAGTAATGCTTGGAGTTTGTAGATCTACTTTCTATTTAAGATTTAGAAGATGCTTTCCATTTCTGCTCTTCTGTTTCTCTGCCTGGCTTCCGTTATACACATAGCTGTATTGCAGTAATGTTCCAGCTACTGGTCTAAGTTGCAAATTTATATGATTTGTAGAGCATCTGTTCATGACAAAACTCTTTCTTGTCTCTCCTTCCCTTTCAGTCTTCCTGCTTTGTGGCTAAGACGGTAAAATATCCCTAGCATTTTTTGCTTGAGATGTATCTAGGCTTTCAAAGAATTGCTGGTGGACTACAGAACTATTGGCCAGAGATGGTCTGGGGCATTAGCTGGTTGTTTAATGGATTAGTGCTATTGAACCCACACTTAATGATGACCAAAAGTATTAGTTCCATCTTGTCCCTCTAAATCTAATTTGCTTCCATTCATGCTTGCTTTCCTCTGCAATTAGTGCTGTTTTCTCCACATAGGCTCCACCTCCCTCACTTCTTTCACTGTATGAAAATAGGGCAGGGCCCTTCTAGTGCACGGCAGCAGCTCTCAAGTTCTCTCGCGAAGGGCTGAGCACTTTCAGTTTCCTTTTGAGCAGAAAGTGTTCAGCTCTGCACAGAATTATTAAATTGTTCAGCATTGTAACTTTCTGAAATACCTTCCAAATGTGGAACTGTAGCACAGACAAGAGGGCTGGGCAAGGGGAAGATTGACTGTGGCAGATTATTACAGTTTTATTGTCACATAATTATAGTGCTGTACCCCAATGTTGAAATAGTGAATTTAGTCTTTGTAAATTGCTTCTTGCCACAGGTGTCAAAACCAAAAGGATTGTAATGCTAACCCCTTCAGAACTACCACAACACGTAACGTGCAGAGAAAGATTTTTAATTGTTTGTGTGCCTTCACCTTATTGCAGCTCTTTAAAATTATAAAATGCACATTAAACAGAAGCAACAGTCCTATATATCTGAGCTGTAGGACAGCTCTGTGGTCAGGGAAGGTCCTCAGGGCTGCAGCAAAGCGCAGTGCTCAGAACCGTTCAAAGTATGCCCTAATGCAGTGAGTTAAATAACCCAGCATTTCTGCCTTTGAAGGGGTAACCAGAATATTCTCCTTCAAGGCAGAAGGAAATACCGTGGAACCTTTGCTGCGGTCTTTTCTGTACCCAGTGTGGTGCCTGAGGAGGCTGCTTCAGTCGCAGCACAGGGCCTGCTCTCGGTTTGAGCCACAGTGCTCAGGGATCAGTGCCTGCCCTCGTGCCGGGCTGCAGCCACTTCTGGAAGTCGCAGTGCCATTTGCGTGGCAATATCAAACCAAACTCATATGGCTTGCTTCCTTTTTTTAATTAACTGGGAATGCCAGTGATCCAGTGAAGTTTGTGTTGCTGGATAAAAGGGCCGGTCTGTGAATAGCATTGTATTTGCCAAATGGTTCGCTAGTCATTTCAGTACAAACAAATGGATGGTGTCTGTAAGTCTGCAAACACTGTTGACATTTAGCCTTGTTTATGTTACTTTCCTTTTGCTGCATATTTTTGGCTAGAAAAGATACTGTCTGAATCAACATTGACTTCCTAAGCAGAAGCTAAGGACCCAGTCTTGCATCCCTCATTCTCGATGAGTGGGACTACTTACATGACTAAGGATTGCAGAATCAGGTCCTGTGTTTATTTGACTTTAAATTTTATTGCTATTTTCATGTAATTTAATTTCATTGTATTTTTTTTGTATCAGACATTGGTCCAGCGATAAGTTTGATGTCACTGTTTTTGTTCACTGTTGGAAACTTATTTCTTAGAGTTTTTCATATATTGCAGTGTAACACTCCCATTCCGTTAATGTTTCTGGAAGTTAACCCCTAAAATATCTGATACAGCTTAGTTCTGAGTTCCTTCTATTCCCAGTGAAAGTGGAGGCATTCAGTCCCTCCCAGCACCAGATCTGAAAGGGGGATTGTGTTTGCAAAAGAAGGCCTCGGAATGTGCCTCGATTTCAGACATCAGTGGCCAGCCGCACCAGGGCAAATCCCCAGCACAGAAAGGCTTTTCTTTTCTTTGCAGGGACAAAATAATGATGTAAGCCTAGAGCCGTATGATTTTGCTCTAAGTTTCATCTCCCAAACAATATATTCTTATTGTTTTTGTCATATCCAGGTCAAATTTAAATTATAATTTAGGATTAGGCAGAGGCATAGAGATGTTTCCAGATCTTTGCAAAGTGAGACAATGCTCTGGTTTGTGTTTCGGTTCAGGAATATATATGCTTGTGCCTGAGGTGTAGTATTTCCTACATCTACACATACACATACACCTGAGCAATTTAGGCATCCTTTTAAGTCAAAACTAAGTGTACGATTAATACCTATTACGAGGCCAATTTTAAACAATTAATTTGACAGCAATTATAGTTTTATTTTACAGGCTTTCAGAAATAAATAACCAAATTCATCTTTGTAATCTAAAGAACTTAGAATATCTTTATGCTGAGATGATCTTGCTATGCATAGTGTTGCATATCTGGGATTTCTGGGGTTTTGTCCCTCGTATCTAGATACTTGTAGTGCCGGGATGAATAATTACCTGAGGCTTATTAATTGTTTCAGCAAAGAAAAATATATACCTTAAGTGTAAGCATTAATATATGTATACACAAAGCATCCACAATATATAACAAACCATCATAATAGTACAAAAATAGAGGTCCTGAATATGTTCTGTTATTTATGTGTTTGGCAAGCTTAGGGAATGGACTTTAGTATGAGTGAAAATTCTCTTAACATTTTTAAGGTTATTTATTGTCATTTCTATTTGAGTTTTTAATGGTCCTGTATTTTGTAATGCTTTAGCAGGAAAAAATACTGTAGTTATCTTTTTTCATATTCTTTAAGCAATATTTCTAGCTTAATATATTGTGCCAGGTTTTCCAATATTAACCAAGAAAGACAGTAAAATTCAATGAACAGCACTCTGACATCCACAATTTAAAACCTGTGACTGAAGTGAAATGTGTAAACTTCTAGTGGGTTATCATGTGCTTTGGAATAGAGTATTGTTGGAAGTAATTAGAAAATATATTAAGGTTTCCTGGTAATGAAGGTATGTAAGTTTTAATAATTGTTGCTTTCTGAATAAGTGTCAAACTATATCTTTAAATGTATATGGAGTTACAAGTTAGGTCACTTCTGAATGGAATGTAAAACAATACTAAAATGCTTCAATAACTTATCTCAGTGTTGCTAATAAAAAAAAAGCTGTTAACCATTAGTGCAGTTTTGAGTCATTTTGTTAATTCATTCAAGACAACTCTGCGCAACTGTTTTATCTTTCGGTAGACCGAGGACCACTCGTGCAATCCACGGTTGGCTCATGCTGTGAGAGGCAAAGCCTACAAGGCAGCTCGCTGGCCTTTTTGAAGCGTATTCATTCAAAGCGCAGTCTCTTAAACGTGGTTTGCCATCAGAAGAACGCGATGCGTGGTTAGGCAGGCTAGGTTTGTTTCCTTCGGCACAGAAAATTCCTTGGCAGTGTGGGAGCTGTGCCCCCTCTCTCGCTGGTGCAATCCAGTGAGCGTTTCCATGGGGGCCTGTGGGTTAAAAATGAGTGATGCTGATGGGTGTGTAAGTCCTGGTGCCTGGCTGGCCAGGGTGAGCTGCCGTGTGCGGGCCCAGTCCTGCAGCTGGGAGCCAAGCCCAGTGAGGGACAGGCGCTGCCCATCTGTGAGTGCACGGCCCGCCTGACGCCTTTCTCAGTTCATCTCGTCCGGTCTTACATTGTTACAGTCTACAGTACTGCCCACGGTGCTTAACTCTGCTTTTCATTTCCCGTGGAAGGAATGTGTGGTAAACGTCCTGAGACTTGCCTCACTTCTCTCCTTCACGCACAGCGCTCCCAAGGTAAAGGGAGCATAGGATAACAAGCAGCCAGTCGCGTTGGTGCCAGTAATGTCGCTCAGGCCTCTGGTAAGTGTCTCCAGGATGGGACCCATAAGAGGTGGCCTATTGTTCGCTGCACCAGTCAGTAGGCAATGGAAGTTAAAGGGGGACTGGGGTTCCCAGTGTCACATCTTCATTAATACTGTCAGTTTTGAATAGCATATTGGTACTTTTTATTTATTCCACCGAAACACCATGAGTCAGGACCTGACATTTTAGCGTTCTGTGTCATACTGAGAAAAATCTGTAGTTCAGCAGTAGGACAATTATATTATTTTGGAAGGGCTAGAAATAATACAGCATTTGTGAGACAACTGTAACATTTATCCAGACTCAGTGTGAGATTGTTCTTCCTTTTATTTGGAGAGCACTCCCAAAAAAGTATCAGCTGGGAGCAAAGAAAAAAAGACATGAAAAAGTGGCAGTTATGAATCCATTTAACCCCCATAGGGTATAATCTCATCTTGTGTAGTACCGCTGGCTGTTACATGCCAAAACTTCTACACACTGAGCTGTGAATGTAGTCCCTATTGTCCTGTGGGCAATATGACTAAGGAAAAAACATCTCTCTGATACAATGGAGCATTTGTCTGCATGGCATAACCTAAGGTCCATAACATCTAATCTGAAGTTGTAATTATACAGCTGCAGTCACACCATTCAAGTGAAGGCTGTGTCAGCACTTGCATTATATAAGAAATCCTGTTTTCAAGGGTTGATGAGTCATATGCAAAAAACATTTCTCACTAAACAATTGTTCTGGTTGTTCCAAAGCAACATCTAGGTACCGGCCTCCCCCCTGTAGGATGTAGTCATGCATTCTGCAATATGCCATGGTTTAGCTTGGCACTCTATTTTGCTAATGAATGTGTCTTTTACAAGCCAGGAAAATGCCTGAAAAGTTTTGATTTCTGGGCATTTTTATTATTGTCAAAATACAAACTAAAGAGCAAAGAAGTCCAGGGCAGGCCAGGTTTTCACTGATGAGGATTTCAGTAGGTGAAAGTTATTCCTGGGAAATGTAGAGTTAGGATTTATTTTCCATTTTGTTGTCCCTCGATGCTGATTTACGTCTCTGATCTGAACAATTTCCTACAAGACTCCTACTGCTATTTTATTTCATAGACAGGCCTTAAAATGGACCCTTTCAGGCTAACTGGAGCTTGTGTTGCCATTTGAAGCAGCCATGCATTTGCTGGCAAAGCGGAAAGAGGTTTGGTTACAGCAACAGCATGGGTGGATGAGGAGCATCCCTCCAGCACAAACGTCATGGGAACACTCTTAGGTTTGAGAACAGATATCAGAGGTCACAGCAGTTTTCTGAATACTTGAAATTTCTAGATATGTATTCTGGATGAGAGTGACCTAAAATAGCAGATGCATCTTCCTGGAGCATTTCCTCTTAAAACTGGAAGAAATGGGGCTGCTCCTGCACTGGCTCTGCTGTAATGTCTGTGTTTCTTTCAGCCAATCTCCAGTGTGGGGTTTCTGTTGCCTGCATAGAACGGCCATTGTTCAGCAGTTCAGAGAGGGAATTGTGCCTTAATTATCTCTTACAGAGGGAAAAACCCAAGGCATATCCCAACATGTGCCATTAGTGGTGGGACGCGAGTCTTTTAAGTAAGGTTTAAGGAGGGGAGCTCACACACAATCTGGCAGTCCTCACTGCTGCTGCCAGTCTACCTGTGATTCACCCTCCGACAATGGGAAAAAATAAGTTTTCCTCTTTGGATTCTCCATTGTGAAATGGAAAATCATAGTACTTGTCTCCCTGATGGGAGTGCTGTGAGGATAAATGAATTAATTAATGCTTCCAAAGCACTTTGGAGATGAAGAACATTTATATATGTCCTCAGTTTGTAAATGCTTCCTTCCCTGATACTACAGTAAGTTATAAAAAAAATTATGAAAATGAACACACATAAAAATTATGCTTTGGATGTGGATATCACTGTCCTCTGCAGGTCCTGCTCGGGTCTGGGGGCCTGTTACACTGTTTGCTACTTTCTGTCCCCCCTGTGTCATTGCCAGAGTTACCCTCAGTTACGGTTACCTGGCTGTGCTGTGGCCTTCGCAGATGCTGGGGCATGTAGTCGTGCTCATGGATCTGAGAACTGGAAGTGCCTGTTGTAAGGTTTTCTCTGAATGGCAGTGACACCAAATCAATACTTCTCAGTTCAAATTCTTACTGCTTGTTTTCCAGCATTACCATCCTAAATTAGGCTATGCTGTTTGTTTTGTTGTGTTGGTTTTTGTTGTTGTTTTTTTTAAGTCAGGAAGTGCATTTGGTCCAGACCAGTTCCTGTGTATAATGGGAAGCGTAAAAGGGATTCAGGGAAGGAAGACCAACACCTTAGCCATGTAGAGATGTGACATTTATCAAGAGAGACATATAAGAAAGCTTTATGCATTGAAATGAACAAGTTAAAGACCAAATCCAGGCTTTCTCTAGGGCCATGTAGATGAGTTTGTGAACCTTGTGAGAAAGGTTTGTTATAAGACACATTAGCACCAATTGTGTCTCATTTTACTCATCCCTTTGTACAGCCAGCCCTCCTCCAGCCAATGCACTGGCTTTGGTTTTACATCCTTTTAAGACCTCCATGGTAGGTTTCTAGCTGGCTCAGTGGCATGAGGGCCAGCCCCGCTCCTCTCTGCTCTGCTCATTGCCACATGCTGCAAGGGGCAGCTCCGGCTGGGGGAAGCCAACGACTGCCAGCACAGCCCTGTGCCTTCAGCTGGCAGCTGTAGCCATGCCAGGTGCTGGCTGACACTGTTCTAGCCAACAGCATTGGGAGTCTGATCTTCCCATCCTCTTTCATGGGGACAGTTCAATAACTGCAGGGTTTATGGGTGTATCAAGAAGTGTAACTGTACATGGTGGTGAAAAAGAGAAAAGAAACAAAACAGAAAAGCTGTCCTGCAGGATAGAGGTGGCAATCCCGTTGACATGACGGCTCCCTCTTTAGTTGCCAAGATGACTGGCAGCTGGATAAGGTCAAAACATGAAAACCCAGCCATGGGGGACAGAGCGGGCAGGGGAGGGGCCCAATCAGTTGAATAAAAAACGGAGTGTTAGTGCTGGGGAAGGAGAAAACCGGCACTCCCATCAGAAAAATCCTCACCCTCTGCTCCCCTACTGTTTGTTTGGGGAAAATGCTGCAGCTTAATCAGAATTATTTACAAGATAATGGTCCATTGTTTGTAGTAAGACAGATGCTGTCTGTGGGAATTTGGTGTTTTATGCTCTGTGCATTACAGTGCCATTGCTGTGTACAGATGGGATCACAGTGGTATTGTTGTTATCCACTTTTGGGAAATTTGGAAGATCCTTACCGTGAAAGGAAGATCCTTAAATAGGAAAAGAGTTTTCTTTGGCCCAGAACTAGGATTTCTCTTAAGGTAGAATGGTGTTCTTACGTGAATGGCAGAGGAAGAAGATGAAGAGGCAGAAGCACTGTGCACGAGGGTCCCTAGCTAGCTGGTCTTGATGGTAGATGTGATGGAGCATGGGGATGGAGCCTGTGTGCCTGCCCAAAAGGAAGAGGTTCTAGTGTAGTATGTATGCCAGTGTTGCAAACATACTTAAGAAAAAAATCCTAGAGATAGATCTTTATTTCTTTAGATCAAAATGAGAGAATTTAATGTACAATTTTTTTAATGCTGGCAGAAACTCCATCTCCCATAAACATCTCTTTCTGGCCCAAGCAGGCAGTTCAATGTGGAGGCCCAGAAGCTGGCAAAGGGTCTTCTGGGTGAGTGACCCATGGCACATCAGGATCGTTGCACACAGGGAGAAGCATCCATGTGTCCGTCCCACCAGCTCTGTCTCAGCACTGCATGGGGAACAGCAGCACCCGCAGATCTGTCCCAAACCTGGGATGAAGTGACAGACAGCACAATTTGGAGCTCTGCAGGCTGTGTGCTCCACAGGGCCGTGCCCGATTCCCACCCTTTTCTTCTCTAAAACCGGTGGGACAAGAAGTTCCTCCTTGGGTCGCTGCACTTTGGGGCAGGACCTGCTGGCACAGTGCAGGACAAGGGGGTGGAGGGCTGTGTGTATGCATGTGTGTGTGTGTGTGTGTGCACTGCCTCTCTCAAAAAAATCTGCTTTTAGTGTGAAATAGCTCACATATTACCTCGGCAGAGACCGGTGTGCGCCAAAGGCAACCAAGAGACGACAAATCACCAGAAAGGCTCCAGAGGGGATTTTGAACATCCACGTCTGGTATTCCAAGATCCATTAGCTTTCAGGTAAAACGGAAAACAATGACCGTCTTTTTTTGTGTGCTAGATAATTAAGCTGTCTTTCCATCATTGCAAAATATTTGAGTTTCCCTGGAGAAAGCAGAGGGAGTGGGGATGGGGAGCGAGACAGCGATGGGAAGGGAATGGCTCAGTTGCATTCTTCATGGCACTGTACCCATTTTTTTGTGAAACAGAGTTCTCCAAGAATCCCCTTAAGAGCCAGACTGGCTCGTGAGATGTAATTCTGAGTTATTTCATTTTTCCTACTTGGTTCCAGTGGGATCTGTGTGGGGAATTCCATGGTTTTTTTCTCCAAGTCAGCATTTATTTGGAAAATCTTAATTTTGTATTTCCTGATGTTTAAACGTTCCAGCCTAATGCTCTAATAAGGATTCTGTCTGTCTGTCTAAATAAAGCTTTGTCCTAATGAGGACACCATCCATCTCCCTAGATAGAGCCATAACGACCTCCAGCCTCAGTGTAATTTTAGCTGTGCTCCTTCCCCACCCTCAGCTCCCCACAACTCTTTGTTTGGGGTATAAATTATCTGTTTTGGGACAAAGTTGTACAGGATTTCATTTTGGGTCAAGTGACTGAGCTATTGTCTGAGCCTCTGCTTTCTCCCTGAAAAGGGGTTTTTGCTTGCTCCCAGTTATGTGTTCAGTGCCTGCTTACTTGCAATTTCTGTTCATAAGACTGTGGGTTTTCATGCCAATGATTTTCTGTTTGAGTTATTGGAGTAGGGAGGTTGTGGGAGCATGCCAGTGTCAAAGGTTGTCGCTTGAATGATAATTAATAACATTATCAGACTGATTATGTGTTTAGATGTCCAAAATCAGGAGTGAATTGAACTTGTTAAATTTAATTCCTACCTCCGAATATCTGACTGTTTTCTGGGGCTGGGAGACTGGCTTGTTCACAAGTCTCACATTTGCATAAAGGACAAAATCGTGAATTTAAAAGGGCAACAACTAATGAGGGTTGCTGAAATTCCAAGCTTCTGGCTTGCGTAGGGCTTCTCCTACCATGTTGCTCGCCAAGCTTTCGCTGGGGGGAAGGAAGCCCAGATCGATTATACGATAATATTTACGGACCCCCACCTCATTGTGTCAGCCTGACTGCAACGCTGAGGCATTGCAGATTGGAGATTATGTCTTTGGAGGTCTCGAAGAGTTGTCTCACATGTGACCGATTACCTCTGTCAGAGGAGGGAAAGCTGGGTCCCACCTCAGTGGGTGGGATTTGAACTCGTGCTTTCAGAGGTCAATAACAGGGTTTTTAGACCTTTGTGCCTCTCGGTCCCTTATAGCCAGACCTTTTCTGTTAAAACTGTTTAAATTACAAACCAGTAATAAAAGGATCATATGTGTTTCCCACTGAACAGGTTCTTTAAGGCTATTATGATAATTAAAAACATATGGTGCCTACACAAGTCAGAGGGAAACCACAGATGTACAAATTAGGTATTATATAAGGGTTTGTTTTTTGTTGGGTTTTTTTTTGCCCTTTTAAAAACAAGCCAGAGAAGTACAAAGAGAAAGGTGGGGATTTTTCTGGAGGTGGTGGGTAGCTTCGGATTTTAATCATGAAATATGTAAACCTCTTTTCTTATACATAATCAGAGCAAACTCTGATACACAGGAAGAAAAAAGCAGTAGCATAAGACTGCAGTATTTATGGAAGGAATAAGGAAACACTTTGTTTCATGCAAGTTATTGGAGACCAGGAAACCTTTTGCATTTTTTATGATGTTTCCCTGCACAGACATGGAGGATTATATTTATTAAATATTGAATTATATTGAAATTGGATTGATGCAGCCAAAGAAGGACATTTCTTTGTATTCCATTTTTTTTCCTCCTTTTTAAAAGGGAAATGTACTAATATTGATTGCAGCACGAGCAGTCATTTGTTTTAATTTAAAAATATAGGATTGATTTTGAGAAGGTGATAAATACTGCTAATAAAAAAACTCAAAATGGGGATTTATAATGATTCTCTGTTAAGTCAATGGTTTAGCGAGGCTAACTTATAATAAAAGTAGAGACGTGCTGAACTATCCATAACTAATGGGTTATTTGCCATTTGCTAGCGCTGCAAACTTCCCCTGGCTTGCTGGCTCCTGCTGCAGGAGGTGAAATTTACATCACCTGGCGCTCCTTCTCTGCCTGCCAGTGGGGGATAGCCCCCAAATAAGGCTTTAAAAGAGCACGGAAGAGTGGTGAGGAAGGAGGAATGGGAAGAGCCCAATGCTCGTCCTTCAGGCTCCCAGAAGCTGAGCAGGCTCTGCTGAGGAAAGGCTTTTCTTTTATTGAGTGAGTGATAGCAAACTCGGTGTTATTTCGCATGTAGGTATTACCACTTTAACTTTTACTGAGGTAAAATAACACCTTGTCACTCAGTGCAAATACCAATCACAAAATGAATTAATTGTAATAACTGTTGTCAACAGAACAAAAGACTTGTTGCTTTCCTAAGCAGATTTCAGTGCCACTGATAACTATATACAGGGTTTCCCATTGGGCTTATTCAGTATAGGTAGTCAGAACATAATTTCATCTGTCTTTCTCTGCACTTTGTTGCAGAAGTCTTAGAAATTGAGTTAAAAACCTGTATTTTTTACATTTCACTAAGTATATGTTTATTCACTACTTACGCTTTCTTCTTTAAAACTCCTATACATTTTTTACTAGCCAGCTAATGCTTTTTCTTGCCTAATCTATTAAAAATTAAAGACCTTCTAACAGGCTATAGAATCTTTGTTCACCTCATGCCATGGGGGACAGTTGCTTTGAGTGAAAGTAAGGGCAGTGTTCACACCACACAAAATACAGTTGTGCTGCTGTTTCTTCTTTAGCCAGTTGTCTTTCTCCAAAAGGAACACTGCTGTAGATGAGTGAAGTTTCTTTTGTTTTTTTTCTTTTTTCTTTTTTCTTTTTTCTTTTTTCTTTTTTCTTTTTCTTAAAAAAAAAAAAAGAAAAAAAAAAAGAAGGGGGGTGATGAGGAGAAAAAATGGCCAAGAAAAGCAAAATTCCTCAGTCTTGTGTTAGCCACAGATTTATTCAGGCTAAGTTTGGGGTGGGTGGAGGGAGAAGTAATTAAGTAATTTCACAAAGAAGCCTCAGAACAGCAGAAACCAGTGCCGATATGCTATCCTCCTTTTACACGGTTATTTTGCTTATTAATCAAAAGTACTTTAGCATATCCTCTGTATTTTACTGCAAAAGCTGTGTGTTTTCCTAAAGGAACACATGTTAGTATTACAACCTGCGGTAGCAATGAAGACCAAATAAAAACTAATCAAGAACTGACCCACAGAGTGATCAAAGGTCCATTTTGCAGCCCTGTTTTGACATGTGTGCTTTTTAGATTGCTTCCTCCCGTCCCTTTCAAGCAGTACTGACTCACTTCTGTACTTTCTGCCCTGCTCAGGCAGGATCCCGAGCCCAGATAAAATACAGGGAGAACTCATTATCTGTGCATCTTCCCCCAAATGCTGCCCAGGGAGCATCGCATCGCACAGAGCATGGCACAGGCAGTAGTCTGTGCCAAAGGGATTTTTCTCTCATGCACTTCCCATGGCAGAGGGGCCTGGAAATACCAGTGGCAGTGCAATTGTGCTGGAGCTGAAGCTGTTTTCTTTGAGCAGCCCTAGGCCAGGCTTGTGGTTGCTTTTGTGTAGATGCACAGGAATATGGGAACTATGTCAGGAATCTGCCTTCTCTTGGGGCTACAAGTTCAGGTGCTCAGAGAGAAGGGGCTGTGGGAGCACTGAGTTGGTGGCATCTTCTCTTTGACTCAGATGCAGTAACAATGAGGATGAGCTTATGGCCCTTGGGCCTGCCTAGCTCTTGTCCCTCTGGACAGGCACTTTCCTGTTTAATGAAGTGTTCTCCCTTCCTCTGGAGTGGGCAGGGGCCACGGCCATCCCTCTGTGTGGGATGGAGCAGCCCCTGGTACCAGCTGGTGGGATGCTGGGGGACTTCAGTGTAGGGCTGCCTTTGGGTAGTGCTAATGGTGGTGCTGGTCTGCAGGCTGTGTGCCTCTCCTCTCCTCCAGCAGCAATGCCCACGCTGCTACATTTTACTATCAGAAGAGCTGGCTTTGAATTTGCTT
>NW_026294739.1:34151961-34241961 GCF_026119805.1 Tympanuchus pallidicinctus | reverse complement strand
GATATCAAGAGCTATATAAAAGGGAACTATGATATGGATCAAGAATACGGGATACCATATGCTGGCATTCCTACCAATATCCCATTAAGTATTGAGATCTTGCCAGCTACAATTCAATCGTATTTTTCCTTTAGTGTTGAACACCACCACGTCTTCTCAGATCTCGTATTCAGAGTTTTATCACTGCTCTGCGATAATGCCGAGTGAAATTCATTAATTACCATCATAATAGTGATCTTAACCTCGTTAAGTGCACAGCTAGAAGCAGGTTTGGTTGCTTCACACAAAAATGAGTCACTGGGTAAGGCTGCTCCCCTTCAGCCAGAAGCATGTGGCACCTTTCCTCCCTGCTCTATAAAGTATTTACTTTCTGACTGCCGTTTACAACTCATATGGAAGCGAGTAAACTTTGTGGCCTGCTAAGGGCCACTTTATGAAGTGCTAAAAGGCTTTAAACCTCACAGGGCTGCCAGGCCAAGGACCTTCCTGACAGGACGAGAGGCTCTTTGGGGTGAGCCTTGGGCAGGTTCTTCTCCAGGGTGGTGGGTTCTGGGTGGCGGTGCTATTTGAGCTCCCTCAAGTGGCCGTGTCTTCGGCCTCCCACGCCTCTTCCCATTTTGTAGAGAGCCGTGTATCTCCTCTTTGATCATTGCTTCGTTTTGTGACCTCCAGCGTCTGGAGGTGACCTCAGAAAGTGAAGAGCAATAGCTTGTATAAAATAAAGCTTGAAATGCTTTGCTTGTTCTGTCTGGCAACTGTTAAACTGTGCCTCTCCTGCTTGTGGGATCAGTAGCACAATCCCAAAGAACAGGAGTTGACATTGCAGCACTGACTGCAGTGCAGTTCTCAGGTCAAAGTGTGAGCTATAGTAATTGGTAATGAGCATCTGAATCTGCAAGGAAAAAAGGGGCCACTTCTAAATCTTGGGTAATGTTGGGAAGAAATGAGCAAAAAAAAAAAAAAAAAAAAAAAAAAAGGAAAACCAGATTGCTTTTCTCCTTTAACCCAGCTTGCACTTACTGAATCCATAGCTGATATTGAAAATACTTGAAAGGATTAGGGTATGTTATGAGGCATGCTGTGGCATAACAGTTTCTGAGCAGGCTGAGCAGCTACTACAGCTACTATACATCAACTAGGAGAAGAAGTGGAAAATACTGACAGCAAAATTGTGGAAAGGTCTCTTGCAGGGAACTTTCCTTAGCCATTTCTCTTGTCTTCTGGTCAGCCCAGACTCATGGGAGACTATTCTGGTTTGTGTCTTTTTTCTGCCTGCCTTTGCTTTCTTTGCATTGCTGATTGTTTTATAGACTTTTCACAGTGTGGAAATATAGGAGGTCTGCACTATTACTTTGAGCCAAAACTTTGGTTCAGCCAATCCACAGCTGTCTATTTTAGGATGAGGCATTTAATCTTCGTTTTCTGAGAACTTTATATTTACATACTTTATTTGCCCCCATTTAATTTTCTTAAGCAAAGTCTATAGACAGATATATCTCTTAGGACCAGGTCTTTATTATTTCTCATTTAGAACATTCTGCTGCCTACAATGGGCACCATTAAAAATTCAGCATTTGCCCTCATCGGTAATTACTCTGAATAGGAAATAACATGCTATTGTATAGCAGGATGCAGTGGTTACAAGAAGCCTAAGAGCATGGCATGGTACTCCTCTATGTACACTTTTAATAATGGTAGTTCTGCATCTGCCTTTGGTCTGTATTTTCTACCTTGTACACTTTAATAACAGGAGATGCAAATGCAGACAGGCAATTTCTTTTGGCTTTAATAGGCTTTTCCCTGGAAAACAGAACTTCTTACATTGTGTAAGCTTAGCCTGCAGTAGGTGCATTAACAGGGTCAGCAAAGGTGTTAAGTCTAGAGAGTGCATAAGAATAAAGTTCTAAAATTCTCTAATAGGCAGAAAACTTTCAGGTGTTATGAATGGAGATTTATCTTGATGAGCATAAATACATTTCAGAAAGAACTTACTGTGTGATTTATGTGTCAGGAAAACAAAGAGCTGGTATGCAAGCAAAAGCGCGTTTTGGGAGAGGGTTGGTTTGCTCTTTGCTGGTTGTTTCATTTAAGGAAGTTTTTGCACCTGACATTGTAGAGGGAAGGAACTGTTCTGCTCTAACAGAGAAGGCAGATCTGCATATGCATTTCAAACTTAGGATTGTACGTAGTGGAATGGATTGCAGAAGAACTCAAAAAGCATTGAAAATACAGACTTGCTAACTTGAGATCCAATACCAAAATTAGATTTGTAACTGTGTAAGGCATGCACTGAAGTATTGGTAACTGAAATCCTTCAGGTATGCAGGATTTTGAAATGACAACAACATGCTGTTTGTACACCATATATCTGACCATGTTTCTGCTAGAGAGGAAAAAAGTCTACTGATAAATGCTTCAAAGTCTTCCCTGTCTGTTCAGGAACCCAGAAAAGACTCAGCTCCTCCTGTCCATCCCATATACCCTGCTTATTTTTTAGCAGAGTAAACCAGCTGGGGCTTCCAAACTTCAGTCTATGCTGGTGAGATGACTGTGGCTGCTTGGAGCATGGAATTTGCTCTCAGAGACGACGTATTTTCTAACAGGAGATCTGATATGCAGGGAAGACTTGCATAAACTGGGAGTGAAAAATCTGGTAGGAATTGCAAATGTGGCCCCCTCTGATGTTAATGTAATGTAACTGATTAGAGCTGACTCATAGGCTTTAAGGAGAGTTCAAATACAGAGCGACTGCTGAACTGAGTTTTAAACTGAGGGCAGCTGTGGTAGAACAGAGCAGGAAGGGATGTGTGTGTGTATGCATTAAGGGCAGGTGGGAATTATGCGATTTTCAGAGAACATAGCAGACATTTTTTCAGTCAAATCTTCTTTTCTACATTTAATTTTGAAGTTCTGAAGTTGTGTAGCAATTAACTGAGCAGCACTGTCCGGTTAGAAGCTCAGAGAAACAAGGGTTTATTGAATAGCAAAAATGTGACTTTTCGGAGAAAAAAAATGGTTCCGTGCTTTTTCTCTGAGTATAAGAGCATCCAGCTTAAATAGAGTATTCAATTTTTAATGAATTGGGCTCTTAGTGTCCTATGATCTATGGATGAAGAGCTAAAAAATTATAAATGTGCATACAAAACTGATTGGATTATACAAGGCATAGTTCCTTTGGAAGATATCCTTGTTTGTTTTTTCAATTTTCTGGTTAGATATATCCTTGATTATGGACCTAAGCTGATAAATGAATTGCAGTCCTTTTAATCATTTTCTCAAACATCTTAAACCTATTTAAATGAACTGTATTTTAACCCAAGTAGGTATGCCTCTCTCCTACTCATGGAAGAGTGAAAGGTTTTAAAATGATCTAATATGGGGCGGTATTTAGCATTTATTTAGCATTAGTATTTTCTAGCCCAAGAAACATTATATAATAATCTATAATCAAAAACACTAAAAACCCGTTAACTGCTAAAGTCTGTTTCATTCTAACATTACAACTAAAACTCATTTATAAGTAAATGAAAGTCAAGAGGATTAAATTCAATTAAAATTACTTTGAAGTATGGGGGGAGAATGTTTCACGGTGATATAAATCAACATATTGTTATTGCCTTCTTTTCCTTATCCATTAAGGGTCTCTAAAGCAAAATGTAGTCTAAATTATACATAGAGAAAAAATGGAGAGAAAAGAATGCCATGCACCCACAAGCACAACCAAGCCCAAATGAAAGGTTTGGGTGTACTTGCAGATGAATGGGGGGCTTTTCTGTAAGCTTCACAAGTCAGAATTGTGGAAGGTTTCTCCCACTTGCAGCCTCCATACCTTTATTGAGTGCAGTATAAATAGAAAGCCAATTAAAGTACATCTTTGTTACAAGAAAGGGAGAGACAAACAAAAAAACCAACATCATTTTAGTGTACATGCATTTTTTACTGAAAGTAGGATCTCAGCAGAGAAATTAACTTTAATAATCTATGGATTACGAGACATATCAAACCTTCAAAGCGTTGCAGTGTAAGATCTATTCTCGAAAGGGTTTAAATTGCTTTAATAGTTAATAATAATTGATATGACTCATTTTTCCAAGTAAATCAAAATCGTTTGTCATTTGTTCATCCGGTCTCCAAGCCACTTAATTAAGGCAAAGAAATTCCTTAGAACCTATTGAGCACCTCTGGGGTGTGTAATTCTAAAATGTACTTTTTTTCTACTTCTACTTCTGTTTGACCTGTTACTCTTAGGACATAAACCTAATGAGGAGCAGAGAGCAACATTTTCAGTATCTCTGTAGTCCAGCAAAAGTCATGTCCCATGTATGACAGTCCCACAGCTTAATTCGGTGCACATCTTGCACTGTCAGTTGATCTGTTCATCTTAAACGTGTATGGAGCACTCGGAAATCCACCCATGTGCTCACAGGTATGCAATTCACTAACGCCATGTTGAAGGAGTTTTTATTGAAGTAGATCTATGACCTATGACCATCTTGGAAAGTGATTTCTGTCATTCTAAATCAGCAACTGAAAATTTCACAAACTCCTTGCCATGAGCAAGACCAGGATCATAGGAAAACAATGCTATTGTTTTTTAAGAAAAGAACCTCACTATCTGCTTTAAATCATATATTGTTCCCACAGGTTTCAATTACTTCATGTAATGAGATAGTGCCAGTTTTTAACAATGGCGCAGCTCTCTGTCTTGATGGCTCTGGTACAATACTTTTAAATGAATTATCAAATGGATCAAAACAAACATTGTTCCTCTCATTATTGCACTGCAACTTTGTCGTTAGCAGAGCTAGCATCCGCACAGTGAAGTATCAGAGGACACGGATGCTCTCCATGCCCAATACTCCTCCAGCAGGCACAAGTTACTTCTTGGTGAGCCCCACCAGCAGTGTGTGGTGCTGGCAATGCTGACTTCTCAGCTGAATTTCTCAGGGCAGGCTGGGTGCCCTTCAGCCAGCCTGAGCCCTGCCTTAATGCATGGAAGTGTGGGAAGACCTGGGGTATATTTGCTTGGCAGTGTAAATTGTACAGACTTCCTACTACTTCAGCCATTTCTAAAGCAGCCCAAACCTACTCAATTTTAAATTCGTAAGATTCAATATAAACAAATGGAATGGATAGGATGAGAAGGCTTTGTTTTTTGATATATTTTCAAGAAGGGGTTTTAAAATAAAAGAGAAATTACTCTTTAAACCTGATCATCTGTCATAAGAATTGGTCTATAGAAAGCGTCGCTAAAACTAACAAAACTGAGCAGCAAATTTAAACTGTTAGACTATTGGAACCATCTCTTCAAAGTCCAGAAAAGATACAGACAATTCACTCACAAACTCTAGTGCAAACCCTGTTACTTTTCTGTCCCACACTGAAATCAAGAGGGGTTTTAGGAGTGCAGTAGAGTTGGGCTGTCGGTGCCAATCTCCTGCTCAATAGGAGTCGTATTGCTGGTAGAACCTTCTAGAGTAGTATGAAGTCTTGCAATTTTGCTGTTGCATTAATTACATTTTGCAAGTGTTAATTTAGGCTAACTGCACCTTAGAAATAATTTGAATACTTATACATTTATTTATTTTCATAGTAAAATTAAGACTCTATTGTCTTGTTCTAACACTTCAAAACCCTGAATATGATAACCCTTATTTATAGATAGCAATAAGCATATTTAGCAATTTTATTATTCATGACCCTTGCACTAAATATCATAATCAGAGTACAGATGTGTGAGCATTTCTATATGGAATTCACTGGATTAATTCTTGTAAAATAAAAATAGCATTGTATTCAGAGGAATAATATGTCCATATTTAAGAAGTGTGTCTTAGTATAAACAAAGAGACCACACAGTGGTTTTTTGAAAAGCCCTACGTTAATAAGAAGCTTCATGAATAGAAACAAAGCTCTAAAAATGTGATTTTTAGTGTTAACATTTATTTTCTGCTGCATGCTTATATTCTTCCATATATAGTCCTTATATTTTATTACGAATAGGAAAGAGGCTGCTGCGTTCTTTGTGTGAACACATAATCGGTGAAAGTGCAATTTGTTGAACCAGTTGCTCCCAAGAAGTTAAACCCAATCCTTTGTTAATAGCCTCTTTATTTGTGCCTGCACCAAAGATGCAGATTATCAGATAAACATCATATTCAGACTTCGCTCTCTAATTGACTGAACAAGAATCGGTCACACTTTACGTACCATTCCATAATGGATTTTCATGTTTGTGAACCCTAACTGGCTGTGGAAATGGAAAGCAAATGTCGCATAATCACAAATAACGTTTTTGTTTTTGTTTTTGTTTTCTAAGAGAAAAAAGAAACAACTTTTTTCTTCTCAGTTTGTCACGGGCTCATCATTACAGGCAGGTGATGAATGAGCGCTTAGTGGTCAGATCAGCTGTCGTGCTACTGTTTAGAGAATTTTTTAAATGATTGCTAAGAGTCACATTTTTCAGTTAGATTTTACATGAATAATTGATACAGTAAAGTGACAGTGAAAGACACAGGTATAATAGCTGAATCATTTTTTCACTTTTTAGAGGGTATATACCACTTACTGAGCATCTCGCTATCACCGTGTTAGGCTAGGTTTCTTTTTACTTGTATATCTGAAGCAGAAGCTCTCATTAAACATATTGTAAAAAGATTCTTTTATGAAAATGCTATCAAGTATTTATAGCTACAGCACCGAAGATCAGAGGAGAATATTGTTTAAAATCTATGCAACATAAAACTGGTCAGAAATTTCAACATCAATCAGTGTCAAAATTAAAACTGACTCAAATTTGTTTTCTTTTTATTTTTTATTTGAGTGGGTTATAACAAGCACATACTCATTTTGACAATCTTATTTGCTGGCCCCACATTGCAATAAATCAGAAATATGCTGGTAATAAAGGGAAAATGTTGACACTGCCAAACTGGCAGAAAAAAAAGCTGTACTAGAAAAAAAATAAATAATTAATCAAGCACCCCACTAATATGCACAAAATAAGAACCTTATTCTCACCTGGAAATGAATATAGAAACGGGGGAATTGTCCATGACCAGTTCTACTGCTTTTGGCTTTTTGAGAGAAAAAGAAATCCGCTCTGGATTAAAGGTTATTAGATACTCCCGAGGCTGAGCAATAGAAGTGCAACTGTGTATTACATAAGAGGACGCTTCTTCCCATACTGTAGGTGGAGAGATTATCTCAGATCTCTTGAAACCAAAAGAAGGGATAGCATATATTCTTCTGACATTGGCTCTCTTCCAAGAGAAAGTTGTAACATGCCTAACAAAAGAGAATAAAAAGCCAGAACAAAGGGTGAATGGCATATGGTGGTTTTTCTACAATATGGTCCTCATCCCTTTTAATACATCTTTGGAAGACATAAGCGAAGCACTGTGATGTTGTTTCCCTAAGATATGACAGGTCTGCATTATACCCTAGGATGAATGACACTTTATTAATAGTATTAATATTATTATTATTTATTCATGAGTACTGTTGCTCCTGGGAATGCACATCCAGGCTAGATTCCTGCACGAGAACTTTATTTCATTCCGGTTGTGTGACTGGTCTGTGCTAGCTCTTCTCTGGGGCGTTTCATCATCTTAGTAGTCTCTCTGGCCACAGAAAAAAAGAAAAAGAAAAAAACACCAAAAAAAGCAAAACAACATGTTTCTGCATGGGGAAGTTCAGACTGGAAATCAGTAGTCCAGCTCATGGGCTGACCGTGTTGTGATGGTTGTGCTTTACCTAAAAATGTGATGATCAGAAGGATAGGGGTGAGCTTACCTTCTGCTGATCGGTGTCCTCACTTAGATCAGGCAGACTGCCTTGAACCCTAATCTTTCTTGCTTTAGCATGAATATTAGTGATCCAGTGGGATGGCACTCAGCTTTCTCCCTCTGTACCACCACTCTGTGCTGGACATGTCATGTTTACCATATAAAGCCCCATGCATTTTACCTCCCTCCCTCTGAGATTTTCTGTGTGAGATCACATAACCCCAATTCAGATTTACTATGTCAAAGCCCTCATTCAGAGCAGTAGATACTGGGCAGGAATACCTGTATCTCATTGTTACTAGCTGCTCAGGTATTAAGAATAACTAAATTCTCTCAGCTGAAAGAATACTGGGAGCCGATCCTCAAATATTCTCACTGTGGGACACCAGATCACATTTTATCTAATTCTCCTGACTGCAGTTAAAAAAAAAAAAAAAAAAAAAGCATACAGAAATGTACAGTGAGTATAACAAAGTAAGTGCTTTGACAGTGTTTTAGTTAAAACATGATCTCAGGAAATGAGTACGATAATGAGCAATTGGCTAAAAATTCCAACATATTGTACCAGGCCCTGAGAAATAATGCAAAAGCAAAACCCTTTGTAATATAATCGCCAGTTCTAGACTGCTGACTGCTTATTAATTGCTTCATGACGCTGGAATTGTTTGACCAAAAATGAGGCTGCATTCTCTTAGCCATTACTCCTGGCCCTACCTCCGCAGGGGATTAAGGAAGTTTTGGGAGATGCTACACTGCCCTGACACTGGCCTGCTCTTCATACACTGTACTTGAAAAATAAACCTCTTCCGACTAAAACACTTGTAAATAAGTTATTACTTTTTTAGCCTCCTTAGTGCTGCTCTGCACCAATGCTATAGCAAATTGAAAAAAAAAAAAAAAAAAAAGCCCAAATCTTTGTTTTACTGTTTTTGTAATGAAATTATATGGCTCTTGAAGCTCTTCCATTGAGACTCTGCTTGAGAAACCACAAAGCTAAGGATTTGAGAACGTACTTAGAGGATGTTGACTTTATTTTTCCTAAATCTATCTAAATAACTAAAAATATCATAATTAATTCAGGAGTCTACTACTGTCTTTTCCTTCTTTTCCAAAAGAGCTCTACATTCACATGATTCACTGTGAAATACAGAAGTCAGGGAAGTTTTGAAACTCTCTAGAATCACAAAAAGTTGGCCATATCTCCTAAATGATATACAACTGCAGTACCTTTGAATTGTGATTGATGACTGGAAAAAAAAAAAAAAAAAAGGAAAAGAAAGGCAAAGGATGAAAATACTAATTTTGCATCTGACTCAAAATATGTATATTTTTGTCCATTTGAATATAAAACTCTTTTTCTGCATTAACATATCTTTCCTTGGGACTGCACCCCGAATGAGTCAGATATTCTGCTTCAGATAAAGTTAACTAATTATATTACCCTTTTGTCTTTGCCTTCAGGTAACTTCTCATACCACCATCACATAGAGAGTGGTAAAACCTTTTATAGTAGTATAATTTATTTGGAGCCTGCTACTAAAGGGCATAGCAGTGCCTGAAAGAGAACTAAAGCCAAAATGTTACTAAAGATTAAAATCTCATGGGGAATGGTTTTTCCTCTTGATGAACACGCTTGAGAATCCAGGTGGGAAGGATGGATGTAGGCCCAAACAGTAGTGGTAGTAGTGAGTACCATGCTGTTTCAAACATATGTAGCTGGGAAAGTCAAAATACAGGCTATTATAGAGACAACATCTTTTTTTCATGTTGTTCCCCCCCCCCCCCCCCCCCCCTTTTTTGTTTGTTTGTTTGTCTGTAGTGGATCATGGCTACATGGATTCAGGAATGCAGTTTGCCCTTTCTAAGAGCATCATATCTTCTTTTATAAAGAGAAGACTGAATTTGTTGCCTCTCTTTTCTATTTATGTGTGGGTAAAAAAATGAAGGCCCTGTCACAGGCTGTTTCAGAGCACTTGATTTCAGCTGTGTTCAGATCCTGCTAGTGGCAGCACTACTTGGTCTCTTGGCATTGGGTTGGTCTCCACTTAGGAAGGAGATTGTTAACGATGAGCTGGTTTTTGGTTCTTTTCTATGTTCAGTTATTTGCTGTGTGCATTTGGCTGCAGCTGAGGTAGGTCCCTGACCTGCGCCTTCCTGGCTATACAACTAAAATGTGGAGGATTTTCCAGCATTACTCTATCTTAATCTGTATCCTAAAATACAAAACACAGAGGCTGCTCAGTTGTTATCTTTAGAGTGTTTATTCAATTCCGCCTGAAAAAAATCAGCAGTTTGATACGGAGGTGATATTAAAACTAACACTGAGGACGGATCTGTAGAAGTGCTATGAACCCAGGCCATCAAACATTACCAAAGATATTCATAACCTCAGCAGCTGATATGCCTTCAAAGACAAACAAGCACATCGGCACAGGCTGGGAGGGAGGCCTGTGACTTACCTTGCAGAATCAGGTCAGCTGGTGGCTGTCTGCTTGCTATATTACAGCAAGCTTTTTTCCTTCAACTTCCATCCCATGCTTAAAATACCACCAGGATTAAAAATTAGAAGCTCTGTCCCATTATAGACCAAATTGACCTCTATATTTCAGCAGTGCTGCTGAGGTCAGTGTGCAAAGGACATTGCTCAGGTCTCAGCACAATTCAGCAGCCCGTGTTTTGCATTAGCGAGCCACTGCACCTGACACCTGACTACTTACTCTAAAACGTGCTGTGTTTTCATACAGGTAACCCTCTGCCACCATCCTACTTCTCAGAGATTCCTCTCCTTTGTGTGTAGATCTTGTGCAAGTGCTAATGGCAGGTGGGGTGATGCAGTGCAAGGCGAGCCTCGGTGCTGGTGCTCTTGGAGGGACCTCAGAAGGGACGTGCTTGGAGGGATGGTGCTGCAGCCCACCAGGACACCCTGGATCACCAGGAGCAATCCTTGTCCTGGCAGCCAGCAAACTCAAGACTTCTTAGAGTGCACTACGCTAGCATAGTCAGGCAGAAAGGCAGCAGTGATGGCAGGTCTTTCTGGTGGCTGTGAGGTCTCTCCTGAGCTGAGAAGGACAGAGGCCTTGCAGACATGCGTACCCCAAAGCCTCACTGCAGTAAGCCTTGTGGAGACCAGATGAGGTCCCACAGAGCTGCCACTCAGTGCCGCCTCTCCTCTCCTCCAGAAATTTCAAACGACTGGTAAGAGTTTCCAAACAGTTAATTCCCTGTCTTTCTTCATGCCTTGCAGCATTTAACAATGCTATTGTCATCCCAGAAGACAAGAGTACAGAAGTAGGAGTTTCCTTTCTTTCTAGCGTCTATATTTAATTCCCTCTACAGTCCATTTTAACTCCTTCCTTCCTGGTCAGATGTTGTCCTCTGTGGAGAATGGCTGTGCCGTAGCCCTGTCCCTCCTGCCTGCCCAGGCTCCTTTCGCCATCCCAGAAATTACATCTTCTGAGTAATGTCCAGAGCCCCATCTTCCTTCATGTTGTCCAGGCTGTCCTTACAAGCAGAGCACTGGGCAGTGGGCTGGAGGAGAAGAATGGCCCACAGGCCAAGCTTGAACTCACAGCTCCAAAATCTGGTTCAAAGGTCTGTGTGTTGTGCCCCGTGGGTGCCATGGCTCATACCGCTGCCCTGCACCAAAGGATGACTGCTGTGAATTTGAAGACTCTGCGTGCAGCTTGAAGGACCATGAAAGGCCTACAGATAGCTCACAGGGAATCACGTTAAGATACTTCTCCCAGTGATCCCTCTTAAAAAAAATCCCTTTTCCTTGATCCAAAATGCTGTTTCACTAACTCCAAGCGTCAAAAGGATTTTATTCTTAGTCTTCTGTTTCGATCAGTTAATTCCCACCAGGGCTGAGGTAAAAATTGTCTGTGGGACACACTGTTCTTTCTTCTTATGCACCTAATGTTGCTGTGCTATTTTGGGCAACCATTTAAATAAAAGCCAATTTGACTAAAGAGCAAATATATTCTGTCGAATGACGGCAAAAGGGCAGAGCTTGGGAAAAAGAAACAAGAAAATGCAAGGCATTCATTTTTCCTTTGTACTTTTTAATAAAAGAAATTCTCTTGCAGCTTAAAGTGACACATTAAAAGATGTATGTATCGTGGCTTTTAAAAACACAATTAGATAACACCTTGTCAAATACTTATATTCTTTGTTGACAGCCTTGAGTACAATCACAATAACAGCACAGCTATTTCAGCATGTTTCTTATTCAGTTGCCATTGGCAGAGTCAGCCATTTTATAAAAATGTTACTGTTTATCACTTTAATCATCAATCTACATCTAGTCAAAACAATAAGTCAGAAGGAATAGTAAATTATACTTGTGCAGCCCTGATGAGTTTGAACTGTTTTGCTGAAATTAACTGCAATAATTATCTATTTTTCTAAAGCTGTTAAGGAGTTTTGGATTAAAAAAAAAAAAGGCTCAGAGGGGACTTGGCTTTTGTCTGTTTTATAAAAAACTTTTTGGTAGGCTCAGAAAAAATCAACAGCAAGACTTGGTTTTGCTAAAGGTGGAAGAAAAAGCACACACAGCTCCCTGTTTTGGTGCAGGGCAGGGTTTAAGGGCTTCCTCCTGCAGCAGAAGGTGCCCCAGCTCAGGGCAGTGACAGTCACCAAAATGTTGTGTCACTTTGCTGTCATCAAAGCCTCTGCGTTTTTTATTTCATGCCTTTTATAAGTTTGAAATATTTTATTTCCTTCCTTCGGAAGGACATAATTATCTCTTTTTTTAGCTGGATCCCAGCTTCTTAGGAATAATGCCATAAATCCTATGAATGCATTTTATATGTCATTCATGTATGATCAGTAGGTTTTTTAGACTTATATACCATAGACTATCAATATTACATTTGCTGCTCCAACCAAGAGGCTTTAATAATACAGATCTAACTTTTTACTCTTCTACAAGACAAGGCAGCAAATTTAGATTCCTTTAATCACATGAAAAATGATGGATATAACTAGGGGATTGAATTTTGGAAACAATGCGAGGACAAAAGAGTTCCTGATGGGATTCTATAAATATTAACAAAGAATATTTGTCTTATCTTCTGCTAGCAACCATTAAGTATTTAACCCTATTCATGGAACATTTTCTATGTTAAGAAAGCTTTAGTTTTTGTCTCCCCAAAAGGTTGTCTGTCTGTCTATCTGCCTAACATAATAGCTCTACTGCATTGCCATCAAACTTTGACTGTGATTGTTCATTACTACAACATATGGTGATTTACTGAGCATTTATTTAATACTAAAACTGATCTTTATGAATTTGTTCTAATTAGTTGCTAAAAACTCCAATACCTGAGAAACCAGAATTTATCAAATCCACAATCACACCGACAATCAAACCCCATATATCACATAACTTATTTTTGTGGGAACATGGCAGAACCCAAACAAAAGCAAAACAAAAAAGTCAAGTGGTAAGCTTGAGGCATATTGCCAGCTTTGCATGGGTGTGAAAATTTCTGGCTCTAGACAAAAGTTTATTTGCAGTTCTTTGCACCCTGGATTGCTTTTCCTGCCTGGTGTGTAAACAGTAGGTATTTTTTCTTTTTTTTTCTTTTCCTGTTTGGGCTCTATGCTTTATTGCTAGCCTAGGTTTCTGACCTTATACAATTACTCCCAGAAGCTCAGCACCTGCCCTTTGGGTGGAGATGAGGGCTCAGCTTCAGCTGAGCTCTGCCCCGTCAGCTCCTCAGGGAAAGCAGTCCTCCCTACATGGAATGACTGATGGCATTGGAGGGGAATGCCACCTCTCCATCTTCAGCACAGCTTGATTTCCCCCATCTGGCAGCACGAGCCTGCTGGGAATGTCACCAGACGGAGATCATCCGTGCACAGCAGCACCCGGTTGCTCTCCAGGAGCATGGTTTCCACGTGGGGTTGCAGGCAATGGCACGCGTGGGCTCCCACTCATCCTGTGAGTACTGCCATGCTCTAGGGCTGTCCCCTGAGGTTTGTTTAGGGTGTTCTGTAAGGAGCCTTGCTACAGCAAGCATCAGGGTCCAACTGAGGTACAGAGAGAAAAGTAAATACATTTTGTTAGTGGAAGTGTCTTGTGCTGTATGATTCTGATAAGAAAACTGAGTTTAATTAAGGACAGTTATTTAAAAGGAAACTGTTAATTCTTTTAGGCTGAAGCTGAAAGATTTGTTAAATTCCTCTTGTGATTGACTGGGGAGCAGAAGGAGCGCTCCCCACCTTGCTTGAGTGCTGGATTGCAGCTAGGAATGGGGAGGGACCTTGCCTGTGCTTCAGGAAGCTGTGGGAGCTACTTCAATAGCCAAAAATAATTTTGAGTACAACACATCCGCATACAACAGAATAATTCTTGTTTCTCTGCTGACCCCCCTCTCTTCAGCTCAGGAAAAGGGAGAACTAATTTAGCTTCTTAAACGTAGGTGTTGTAATCATTAATAAGGAAAGTGCCAATAAAAAAAATCTGGTGATACTATAATGGGGGAGATAAAACACTGCAAAGAATAATTAGATGCTAGCATCAAAATACTGCATGAAACAAAAACAGTAGGGTGTTTCAGAGAATCAACATTTAAAGCATTTTTGAATTTTATCTTTACCTGCACTCCTTAATCTCTTATTTTGTCTTTTGATTTTCCTGCTATGTGCCATGTTCCTCTTTTGTTTTATTTTCATTTGGCTTCTTTTTATTACACCTCCCTCTAGCTTATCCCACCCCTAAGATTTTTGTACTTTCAGCTCTTTCTTTGTTAATGTTGAATGCAAATGTAAGCCTGTTGACAGATTTTTGGGAGTTGGGAAAATGTCTGAAATCCTAAATAGTCAGGATCACAAAGCCGAGAGATGGGATGTGAGTCGCTGCAATTGGAACCCATCTTAGTTGGCTGCGTGGGTTGCATGAATCCCAGCAAGCTGTGTTATTTGCCTGGGCATCAATTGTAACTTTACTGGGAACAATTGTGGGGGAATGTGGGCAGAAAAAGGCAAGACCAAAGCTGCTCTTCAGGTGACAGGTGTGTTGTGAGTTTGGCAGGGGACTGTTCTCACAGCAAGCCCTGCTCATTGCCTACTCTATGCAACTGTGCGTGGCTGTGGAGGGTGGAAGAGCTACTGCAGTCTTTGCTGCAAGCTTTAGCAAAGAATAGAGATAACTTGGTGCTTGTCTTTTCAAATTCATGCTTTCAATTTTCGGGGGGAGGGGTTGGGTGGTTTTCCCTATGGAGGTGACTTTAAGATTCTAGGGGTTTTCTACTGAGTTAAAAGGCAAGTTCTCAGCTGAATTGCATTGCACTGTTCCTCATCCTCAGGCTGGTGAGATACTGGAGGTGATGTTCTGCTGAGGAGGTGTACATGCATGTGTGATGTGGTGTCTAACCAAAGGCCCTGTAGTTATGTACTGCTGTTGGACCAGGCTGTCCTGGAACTGAGGAAGGAGACAAGCAGTCAAGCAAGCTGTAGGAGGCTGCTGTGAACCGTGTGTTGAATACAAGCTCGTCATTAATGGAGAGTAGGCAGGCACAGATATGGGTAGCCCTGGAAGCAGAACTCACACCAAGGTATTTGTGATACAAACTGGCCATTTCTGAGACTCCAAGCTGCTAGACTTGCCAGATGGACAGACCTGTTACACCGTGTCTCTGTTCAGTGACAGTCACTAGTTAAAGTATTTCTGCATAAAACGGAAATTGACAGGTGCAGATGGGGCAGTATTCTGAGGTTTTTGGTGTCTGATCAACTCGACTTAGAGTGCTCATCAAGAAGTTAGAAATGGGATCTGTTGCCACAGGATGGACGTGGACTTGCGTATTTTTATCCTGTTGAAGGAGAGGCATTCTGGTCTTGTATGCTGGCTCTCATGCTGAAAATAAAACTCACAGAATAGGGCATAGTACTAATTAGAAACACAGAATGGAAAAAGATCATCAAATATAGAAACCTCCTGAATATCCTTCTTTACATGCTGAATGTGTTGAAAGAGAGAGAGTTTTGTCTTTATGAGCATTTCTACGTGCTGCAGATAAAAACTAAGCTTTCAAATAAATATTTGAATGCAATTTTTTTTATATGCAAACTGTGTGTAATACAATCTTTAGCTAAAGGAAGAGATCTTGGTGTCCTGTAGCTATGTATTGCAGAACAGAAACTTGTATTCATGGGCTAGTTATTTAAATGCACGCTCATAAGCCTGTGTATGAATAAAATTGTGGTCTTTGTTCACTCCCATTTCAGCAAATGTGGTATCTTTCCATCATCGGTCAGCGCAAGCACTGCATAGATGTGTTATGCACCAAACTAGTTCAATGGTACGAGTGAGCATCTAGAGCTTGAAAAGAGAAGGCAAGGGGGACAGAGAACAGGGTGGTCTGGGTGGCAGTGTGACCAGCAGAGCTCAGGTTCTGGCTGGAGATGATATGGCCTGGTGTCAGTTGTGGAAGAGGTTCTCAAAGCTCCAAGAAAAGCTGAATGTCCCCAAACTGTTAAAGGTGATTGAAATAGAGTGTTTAAATCATAACTAGTCCCATGTCTATCTGTAAGTAATAAACCTGAAAGTTAAGACAAGGAATTCATTATCCTAAAGCTATCAGCTGTTTCCTGCGCTCCATTTTTTCTGGTGACTGATCTTTTCTCCTGTTCTCATCGTGCTTGCCACATCTCTGTTGCATGCCAAATAGGGATCAGTGACTTTATTTTTAAATGTGAGCTCCCTATCAGAGCCTAGATTTATTTTCCCTACACAAAAATCAGACAGAACTTTTAGGAAATTGGTGACCCCCTTACAGAGCTATCTGATTTGGTCACCTGATTTTTTTTCAAGTGTCAAACTGCTACAACCACATTAAGTTATGACAAAGTCAAAGTCAAAAAGCATTGGAAAGTGCTGATTTGTTTAACGTTGTTTCTGGAAGTAGTTGCAGAAGTAGTTGCTGTGCACTTATGGCACAGTGCAGGCCTCTGCTCAGGAGCCTCTGCGTGCTTCAGAGCAGAGATTCAATGTGGGACCGCCGATCCCATCAGTCTGCAGCTGGAGCGTATTACCTACTGCATAAATCACCGGCCAATGTGATTTTCACGTTTTCAGTGAGGAATTATTCCAGGCTTTAGACTGTGTACTGTAGGTCTTAGGGGTGAACTAAGCACAATAAGCAAAAGGCCAAGAGCAAATGCTGGCGGGTTCTGAAATGTCCCTCAGGTGGGAGGAAGCTGTAGGCATCGCAGTGTCTCTTCTCCAGCCTGCCTGCATCATGGGCAGTCTCCTAGGGAACGGGCCTTGTGCTGCATTTTCTGCTGAGCTTCTTCCAGTGGTACCTTCTACTTGTCTTTGGCACAGTCTGCATGGTGCAACATCAACCCAAGGCAGGAATGGGGACCGGTGTCTCACCATGCAGGTGGGAGATGTCCTCTACTTGCTTGTGGCACAGAGAGGTTGGGACTTTTTGTCAATCCCATGTCTTGCAAGTGGAAACTTCTGCATTTCTAAAGCATGTTGTGATCCTTCGTTTTTCCTTCTGTTTCCCGGTGTGGTCCCCTTAAATTGCAGTAAATTGTTGTTGGTACAATTTTCCTTTCAGTTATATTGAAAATAGCATTTTATCAATGTCAGATGATTTCTTTTTTAATTGAGCTAAAGTTCACAGATTTTGACAGAAATTTTGGGCAGTGTATATTTCATGTTGTAATTTAAATCCTGAACCCTTTGCCGTGAAGCACCATTTTCATCTGTTAATGTATGTGGGATGCTAAGGCTGTGGTCAAACTTCTCTAGAGAAAATACTGGTCTGATAGTGTTAGCACATAGGGGAATGGCTTTAAATTAAAAGAAATGAGTTTTAGGTTAGATGTTAGGAATAAATTTTTAATTCAGAGGGTGGAGAGGCACTGGTACGGGCTGAAAGGTCGTGGTTGCCCATCTCTTACACCACTGAAGGGCAGGTTGGATGGGGCCCTGGGCCACCTGATCTGGCTGCTGGCAACCCTGCCTGTGGCAAAGGGTCTGGAGCTCAATGATCTTTAAGGTCCTCTTCAATCCAAACCGTTCTATGAAATACTAACACACATCCTTCATCCCTCTGCTTTCCTCCAGGGAGGCCTCAAGAAGCCTGAAGGCACATTAGCACCCAGCTTTCTGCTGATGGCAGTAGAAAGGGCAGGTGCTGTCTGTGCAGTGTGCTCTCAGTGTGGCTGTGTGCCCTCCCATAGCTCTGTGTTCCTGGCAAGAACGAGTGCAGAGCAAACCCGCTGCAAAGAGGGTAGCTTGGTTGCAAATCTAAGTCTCAGTAAGCTTCAGCAAGGAGGCTTAGCTGGACACCTCCCATCCACTTTTTTCCATTCATTTATTTTAATCGTTCATATGATTCTGGGTGTGTTTGAGGTCTGAGTAAAAAATAAAGAAGTAAAATGTTTCTGTATCACCTCTTACCACGCAAGCCTCTCCTCCAGCATCTGCATTGCGCTTTCTCCTGCTGGCATGGCCCTGATGGAAGCCCTGCTTAGCCCCACAGCAGCAATGCTGACAGTGTGTGCTTACAGATCCCCCCCTCCCTCAGGCTACCATTATCTCAGTTAAAGAGTGCAGGACCACGCAGTGAGTGTGGAGTGGGGATGAGTAGAAGAGGGAGAGGACCTTGGGGCCAGGCAGTTTACAAACAGGCATCACAGCCATGCTGTCCTTTGCCCCCTCTTACATTTCTTATTACAGTACATTAAAACCCTTTGCTCTGTCAAATTGACAAAGGCAGCTATAAAAGGGGTCCTTTCTAATACACAGTAATATAAACTATGTTTGTACACTTACCACATAATCCCTAATTACTTCCATACTTTCATGTGTGGAGAGCTTTGACGCTCGCTTTGCTGGATACTTAGTGAATGAAATAAAATCAGAAATTATTTCTATATAAATATGGGGTAGTATGTGGTATGTGGATTAGCTTCTAGGCTGGTGACACAGCTCGCATTTCAGAATAAATATACTAAGTGTCATTGATCCACTAAGTGTCAAATAAAAAACTATGACACCAACAAAACTCTCCTGTGACCCTGACATTCCTCCAGTACTTAAAGCAATTACCCTACTATTTAATAACAATGTTTATAAAATTGCTTTTTGATTGGCTATCATCTATGTCATACCTATGTCAATAATTCCCAGTGAATGCCTGCACGTGACCTTTAACTTTGCGTTACAAATAATTTCCATCTCTTAATAGCCAGAAGACTCTTTTGGCAGTTGTAATGGAGTCTTCTCATGAAGACTCATCACTTGCTTCTTAGGTTGGCTGCATATTAGAAGGCAGTGCTTCCCCTCCTCCCTAAAGAGCTGCACAGCTTACTCCCTCCCAGGGTCCATAAGGCTCTGTGAAGCACAAAGAATGAGTTTGTTGTCTTTCTTTGGAAATACCACTGCATGATAGCTGATGTTGTGATGTGAAGCCTACCTGACATTTACCACTGTTTCTCCATTATCCTTAACCACAGTGGGTTGTTGCGATTTTGGCATTTTTTATTTTTGGTGTTTTCCCTTTTCCTCTCTGTTTCTATTTTTTAAGCAAAAAATGGATCTAAGTGATGCACAATAAATATAAACTTAAAGCGTTGTCATTGTGGAAATGGTAATGAAGTGTGTTCTTTGGTCCCGTGAACCTTGTCCAACAGTAAAATCCCAGCAGAGCTTGAAGTTCTTGAGGTACATTCTGGGGACTGTTTATTCACCTGGCTTTGCTGTAGTGATTGCTATATCAGAAAAAGTACCAACTATATACAGCACTGTTCTATGCGGGAAGCACTGCCCCTGTCTCAGATTCTTGGTCTCTGAGCAGGTACATGAGCAAAGATGAATGCTTCAGAACTTCTTCCCATTACCACTGGCAGTCCTGCTCTTCCAGCTGGATGCAGATGCAGTGACGTTTCCCAAATGCCACAAAATCGGAATAGCAGTATGTGATGTGATTCTGTTCCCACGCTCTTTGCCTGAAGCCACAGAAAATGCTATGCTGTTCTTAGCGTGATTCTCGGGAGGTATCGGAGATTCTCTTTTCTGCATGGGAGAATTAGGAATACCTGGCTTACTTCTGGAAGTGCATTTCTCAGCACCAAAGAGAGGTGCAGTTAACAGGGTATGCATCAGAGTTGGCTCGTGACTTGACCACATGTGAGACAGAAAGTGGTCGAAGATCTTGCTAAAAGTTATGGTCATACCTGGTCTGCAGCTGTGCAAACCTAGAGGCTTTCTCCTGGTGGGAAAACTAGAGCCAGATGGGAGGCTTACTGGGGCACATAAAGGGGAGATGCCTATGATCCCAGGGAGTCCTGGCACTGGCAGAGGTACCTCTCTGCTCAGCAAACCTGTATATGTACCTGTATAATTCCTGCTGTATTTTAAATTGATGGGTGCTGAATAACTTTGGATAATGCACTTTCATAGACAGCTTCAAAAACTGAATGCAATCTCGGCAGAACGTCAGGAATATCAGAGAAAGGTATCCCACTCCTCACCCTTCACTAAAATGAACACAGCCAAATCTATACCTGCCCAGACTTAAAGCAGGAATCAAAAAAGCTCCTGTTCTCGGGCTGAAGGTATGGGTCCTGTCAATCTGCCCGTGGAAGCAGCACTCTCTGAAGCCCCAGGATCTGGTATGGTTTCCTATTGAGCTGCCTAGGGGCCGACAGACAGCTCTGGAGCAGGAGTGCTTTCGTGTGTGACAGTAAAACTGGTTTCATTTGATTGATATATGGAGCTTGGAAGATCAAAGTTTGGAGTGTGAATGGTAACATCTCGAGAACTGTATTTTTAGTAACGATCCCCCAGCACTCAGGAGAGAAGGCAGGCTGTGCTGCACATGTGGGGGAGGCAAGAGGGACTTTGCTTTCCTGTACGTGTCTCCTAAGTGCCTGCTGAAAGATGCTGGGTATCACGGAGAGCGGAGCAGGAGTAAGTAGGCTGACCCTAAAGGGAGAAGGGCTGTGCTTTAGCTCTTTGCTTGCCTCAGTGTGCAACCTTGATCTCCTGCTAATAGATTTTATTTTTGGAATATGCAAGTGCTTGCAGATTTCCTCTAAAACATGATGGGTCTCATGATCCACACTGACTGTTTACGTTTCCCAGTAGGTACGTTTTGTTTGTTCAGAGGGGCAAGTACTTCTTCTGATCCTCTTCTGGAAATTTGAGTAGTTGATGAAGCTTTTTCCTCTTCTCAGTTAACTGTTCTCCTAGATTCTCCTATTAATATGCCGTGATGTGTTGATGTAAAACACTTAAATATTTCCATATGTAATAAAAGGTCAGGGATATTATTCTTTCATTACCAACAGTCATGTATCAAGTACCTCACAGGAAATTCTACTCTTTAACAAAATAGGAAGGTAAATATATTGATTACAGGTTGTATGTCAAACTAGCTTTGAACCCTTTGTTAAGAGTATCGGGTTTTTTTTCCTTTTGAAAATTTACAGTAGCTGAACATAACTCCTTCTGTGTGGTTTTTAGTGGAGATGATATTGTGGCTGCTTTCTTGCATTCGCCTCACTGGGGTAAAGGTCCTTCCGTGCCTCCCTTCCGGGAGGGCTCTCCCTCTCCCAAGAACTAAAGCAAAAGCCCTCAATAGCAGTGGCTTCTCATGGAGAGGGAGCAAGACCTGCCCAACAGAAATCCAGCTGAGCCTTGGTGCCCCAGCCAGCACTCATCTTCCACCACTTAAAAATAACATTTCTGAAAAGTTACAATTAGCTCTGTACATATCAATCAATCATCAAACAGGCTGAAGTTGTAGAAATCCAGCCACCTCGGCAAGGGGAGGATGCTACAGCTGTGACATAATTACATTATCAACTTAATTAAGGAAGTGAGTGAAACGAAAGAGAAAACAAAACAGCCAAAGAGAAGGCAAGAGGTGGGAAGGAAAGGTGGGATGGGTAGCATAAGGAGGATGTGTTAAATTTAGCTCTGAGTGATTTAAAAAAGGATATAAGATATCATAAAAATCTGTGGGTTTTCATCCTGTGCTCCTTGCTTCCAGCGTGTCTGCTGGGAGGAGGATGGGAACTGGGCATGTCTGCACCCCTGGATAACCACCGGAGCCCCACATTCCACAACTAGCCAAGCCATGTGCCACAGCAAAGCACATATGCCTTAAACATGTTCATATGTCAGGCTTCAGGAAATCTGGTTTTGTGGAATACAAGCTCAGCCTTCTTATCCTTGCAGGGCAAAATCCCCCATTAACTTCCGTACGAGTTCTGGGCACGCAGGCTGAAGATCCAGGCTCCTAATCTGATTACACTCACCCAAATATATTAATTCTGCAAAATCAAAAGTGCTTTTCAAAGACAGGATAGCAAAAGCATATCACTGCTCAAAGTATGCCCTATATCTTCAGCATTCAAACCCAATGTACTTTTCAGTATCAAAAAAGGAAGAAAAAGATTCTTCGAATCCTTTATTTGATTTCAGTGTACAAATGTGCTTAGTTAAAATGTCACCCATGTGTAGAACAGTGGTTGCACCAGAGCAATCATGGCAAGATGTCTAAAGGGGTGTCAGCAAATTGGACAGGGTATAATTTTAGTCAATGTGTTCTTGTCTTATTTTAGTTCAACATCATTTCCCAGTTGCAATTCTTTTGAGTGACACATGGAATGCAAAACAACATAAAAGGTCTGCCCTTAGGCAGATATGTGTCCATGTAGGACTTTAATTATTCTTTTTGAATCATGTGTAATATGCAAGCCCAATTTCTTGCATAAAAGTCTGATGGAAAAAAAATGTGCATCACCTGTATCAGTGTTCTTATGCTAGTCCTCATTTTTAGAAACACTAAATTCTGGGAGAGCCCTTATTAATCCGTGTTCTCTGGATTTTTCAGGCAGCATTTGGGGGAGAAAGCAACTGCTCCCATGGTGTTTTGCAATGACGTTTGAACCATTGTTTTTTCAAAAGGCATTCTTTCATTTATTCAACTGCTGCATGCCTAAACAGCGCTTGCGATGTGTGTATGGTGTGCTGCACATGTACGAATTTATGTGAGTGTATTTCTTGTACTCTATTGCCTAACACCTGTAAGCTGATCCTGATCTCAGTTATATCACTTTTATACCAGCGTAGCTCCAGTGGCTTCTTGGAGGTGAATTCTGATCAGCACCGGTGTGAGTGAAATCAGTCCGATCTTCTCCTTCTAAGGAAAAATATTAAACTGGCTTTTAAAGTAGCACTTGGTGTATCGTTTTAGATTAACTGATAAAAAATAATGAAAAAGTAGTGTGTGAATGAAAATGGAGATGGTAATGATGAAAAACGTTTCTCATATTTAAAAAAAAAAAAAAGAAAAGAAAAAAAAGGAAAAAAAAAAGAAAGCTGGTGTGAAAGCAAATTAAGGATGTCCTTGCATTCTTGCTGCAGACTGTGGGCCTGACTGAAAGGCTCCTGAACGCAGCCAGCAGCCTTTGATGGAGAGCAGGGAAACCTGCCAGGTGTTGTGGAAGCTGAGGCTCAGGCTAGTGAGGGTCTGTGCACATGGGTGCCTTCACAGAGGGAGAAGAGCCTTTTGGTGCAGACTGGCTATAAAGTGAGCTGACAACTCGTACCGAGTCAGGAAGGCAGTGGTGTGCCTGATGGTGTGCCAGCACCCTGCGCCGTCCCGTGAGCTGCACTCCCTGCTTGCAGCGAGCCTCCGGCTTGTCTGGGCACTGCCTGGGGGGCACTGTGGTCACAGCAATAACCTGTCCCCAAATCAGGGGGGATGAAAAGCTCCTTGTCTCTAGCTGCTACTGCTTGAATCGTTCAGGCTTGATGAATCTGTGCTTCCAGTCCTGAGCGTGCTCTGATCTCCCTGCAAACACGTGCTATGGGATTTGCATTGTCTGCTGTAAGAGTCACACAGAGGGAAGGGAAATATTTTTGTCTTTTTTTATTATTATATTTTATTATTTCCTCAATTTGCCATGTAGAAAAACAGGCAAGTAGAATAGCTGCTGGATTTTAATGATGAAAAAACATATCAAATTATCCTGCTGCATGCGAGTGATGAAAGAGGAACCCAGAAAACAGCAGCTCGGATCGGGTTTCATTCAAACGATGTACACCAACGTTGTTGAGGCAAGTTCAATTTTCTTCTCAATTGTTTGGTCACTGGAACGTACAGAGTTCCATGCGTGCCCGGGAGGCTCTGCTGGCCCGCAGCCCGCGGACTGGCAGTGACCTTGTGCTAACTGTCTGTCAGAAATGGTCACTCACAATTCATCGCTACAAAAAAAAGGCATTTGGTGCCTTTCTTTAGAAACATAATAGACAGCTTTGCTTTCACACCTCCTAATAGCCTTTTTAAAAATAGTCTCTCTGGCAGGATGCTTTTTTAGCGTGTGGAGCTTTGCATTTCTACATTTTCCAGAATTTATTAAGATTATTTTTACATTGTATATGTTTTTATCTTAAATTTCCCAGTGCCATGCTGCGACACTGCCAGTTGAGCAACTCCAGCTGCCACGAGTCAGGAGGGCGGGCTGGCTGTGGCAACTGGTTTGCACAGACAGGGGAGAAGATATTTGTGAATTCGGGGCGTTAACTCTTTGGGGCCAGCTTGCAGCACTACCTGCCTGTGAGAACAGCTGCACGGGCATTTCCCATACGGCATTTCCCATTTCCCTGTCCTCAGAGTGGTGCCTGAGTGCTCTCAGGTTGGCACCTCCATCTGTGCCCAGAGACGGTGAGACACGAAAGCTATTGAGTGTTGCTGGATGTATGTGGCTTCAGCAGCCACCATGCATGGAAGGGGCAGAGCAAGTTCTCCATCTGCAGCCCTGAGGCCTCCAAATTCCTGCTGCCCTTCAGGAAAGGAGTGCCTTTTTTTACAGGAGCCCAGTGTTATTCAATGGAAAGACAGGAACAATTTTAAGCTTCCAGGTCTGTATAAGCTCTATTGAGAGTGGAAATTAGTTGGGGCTCCCCGTGGTGTATGTGACTATGGAAGCTACAATGCTCATTTGTCCTGCTGAGCAGTTCTTGTATGTGCCTTACTGGCTGCAGAAGTTACTTTTATTTTCTTTTTTTTTTTTCTTTAAGATTGCAAAGATCTCCAGTGGAGAGCTATGTGGTAGTAGTGAGGGTTACTTTAACTCTCAGTTGTGGCACAAAAATACTCTCCCCAAGACAGGTTAGGAAGGTTTGGATGTACACTGAGTTAATGCAGTTGCAGGGCAGATTAACTATCTGTTGCAGCCAAGAATCACAAGTCTGCATTTCAGGGTCTTGCAACAGGAAGGGGAGGGGGGCTGGTGGGGGGGGGAGGAGGGGGGAAGGAAAAAAACCAATGCACATTCAAGCAAACCCTTTATTTTAAAGCTACTTTTAAAATAGGATTAATGGCTCTTTGATTGAAGGCCATGCGCGCAGTTTGTCCCTCTCCATTTCTCAGCCACATGCAGGGCAGGTGGAGCCCTGGGATAGCCCTGCTGTGCCATGGGTTCCTGTCCCACAGCAGGGGATGGCCGTGGGCTGAGACCTGTGGTGTGCAGCGCAGGGCAGCACTGCTGAACAAAGCCCAGGGTTATGGCTCTGTTGCTCTGGAAGGCTTGCACCAGACAAATGTGCTCACAGCATCACCCCTGAGCCACCCTGGGTGCAGAAACAGCCAGATCTTTTTATTTGTGATTAACTGACTCACGCTTGGGCATCGTCATTTTAAACTCATTCTGGGCAAAGTTACTGGAACGTTCTTTGCGTGGACGTGGCTGTGTGTTTAAATCACAGAAGTCCCCAGAAGGTGCTTAAAACATCCCTAATAATTTTCTAAGGGTGTAGAAAATTTGGTGCTTGTTACAGTCATTTGCATCCCCTTCCCCCTCCAAAAAGGGTTTCTGAGAAGTGGAAGGAAATTCAGATACATAATTTGCACTGACAGTTCCTACAGTGTGATGGGGAGGGACAATTTGAGACTGTCACAGGGCTGCACTCAGCTTCATAGAGATGGGATTTCTCTACATGCTAAAGGATGAGGAAGGCTAAATAACTCACAGGTGTCAAAGGCACCAAAGAATTATGTGTGTCTGACCTATGAGAGAATAAATCTCATTTCCTGCTCAAAGCTGTGAGACATCCCTTTAAGTGCAATAAAAATTTAACATTTCCCCCTCCTAATTATCTCTTACAATTTTCTCAAATTTATAAAAACAAGATTTTCCAATTTTAATTTTTTTTTTTTTTTACTGGTAGATTGTGCTCTTTAGTATCATTTTACATAATTTAATACAATTTGTTCCATCCATTGGTTTTCATGGAGATACAAGCTGTTCGTTTGTGAGAAAGCTGGCATAGGAGTGAATGTTGGCAAAGAGTCACCTCCAGGAGTTTATTCTGATTTCAAAGTTGCATGGGGGCACCGGCCATTTTGAAGGAGATAAACGCTAAGGTTGCTTTTTCTATTTTTCTTTTTCCCAGTAACATTTATTTGATTATTATTTTCCTTTAATGATAGGGTTGATAGCCTCTCCCCTCCCCTCTTTCTGCATCCTTGGCAAAATGAGTCTGTTATTTTGTCAGCTGAACCAGTCATAGAAAATAGTCTAAGCTTAAAAGAGCGGCTCTCGTTGCAACATGCATTATTGAATGGAATGAGCACAGGTGTTTCTTAATTATTTGTGCAGAAGGAAAAAGTGATGCTGAGCGGATGTGCCGCGGTGATTAGCACGTGGGCGAGGAGCGGCCGCGTCGGTGGGATCCTTCCCTCTGCTTCTCAGGGAGATGGAGGGCGCTGTGCCTTACAAACAGCACAAGTGCAGTTAAATACACTCTGACTGCACTGAGCAAGTTGAATCAAACATCCATTAACCTATTCTAGATGTGCTCTTTTTTTGCAGAGGCTGGAAATGTGAGTCTAAGGTTATATTTCTGAATGTGGCCTCGACCCACTGCTCCCACAGGGGAGTGGGTGAACTGGATGCTGTACTTAAGTGCTAGGCATAGTTGCAAACGTGCCTATATCTTTGCCATATGTTTTTGTAGTGCATAGGCATGATAGAACCAGCCCAGTCGTTTGTGTTGCACATGAACACACAGGCTTCTACCTATGTGCCACTCCAAAATACTGGAATGGAGTTGTGGAAAGTAAAATACAAAACCACAACAGCAGAACAGGGATTGGAGCAGAAGGTTGGCCAGGATGCCTGGCCAGAGCCTGCTCCTGAGAAACCTGACCTGAGGAGCCATGAGGAATGCAGGCCAGCAGGCAGCCATGGGTCCAGGCAAAGCTTTCAGGCTCTGTCCACCACACCGATAGGGTTGTGGAGGCCAGACGTGCATCTTTGACCACAGGATTTGCCCAGCTTTTTTTGAGCTGTTTGTCAGGGCAAAACAGAATCTAATTCTTCAGTTTCTCAATTTTTGTCTTATGTGGTATGAAGTTGAAATGCTATTTCCCGAAGCCTTGCCCCTGTCTTCCAGGATAGATGAACAAAATAAGCGTTAATTTTCCTGTATAATGGTTCTTTGTTACAAGCCCAGGCACTCCTGGATGCTTGCAGAAGAGCTGGTTTCCAGTCCCACTGAAAGGCATATATTGACTCCTACACGCCAAGATCAACACATCCAGGTAAAGTCTCCTATGAAGAGAACTCTCCAAATAGGAAAACCCCAAAAATAGCAGCTCTCTTTTCTGCATAGTGGAAGCTTTTTTCTTTTCTCTTTCTTTTTTTTCCTTTTTTTTTTTTTTTTTCCTGAACCCCATTTCTGAATGCTTTGCAGATGATATTTAATCAAAAGCCTGATTCTGGGACTCAGCTCCCAGATCAAGTGCAAAGTGTGCAGTGTTTCAATGGCCATGTTGATCTGATACCTTGTGCAGTCAGGGAAGCTTTCTTTTTTTCTGCTCCCTGGTTTTGGTGCTTTTTGTAACCCTATCAAAGCAACCATGAGCCTTGTTCTCTCCTCTCCCTGGCCATCTGCTTGAAGCATCTGGTAATCAGGTGCAAGCCCCCACATCCAGAGCATTCATGCTTAAATTTGCAGCTACCTTGCCACCCACATTGGCTTTTGTTATACTGCCAAGACGTACCTCTTTGTGTACTCGATATGAGAGTGTGACTTAAATTCCACCATCAACGTACTGAAATGGTGATGGGCCAGGGTGACATTATCACCTTTGAACATCGATATGTATCAGCCTTCTTCCATTTTTCTCTGCTAGAGTCTCCAGCTAATCTCTGTTCCAATTGCTCAGAATGCCCAAGCCAAGGTATGACTTAGAGTTGCAAATAATTTCTCAAAGAAATATCTCATTTTAAAACATGATGATGCTTAATGTGTTCTTGTCATTTCTGGAATTCTTCTTATATCCCTTTTTCCATCTCAGTAATCTCTGTGTATGTGTCTCCATATAAGAGACAAATAGAGTCATTGTTCTGCTCCATATTTTAATTCAATATCTGTATTTTAGGGATGTTGCTGCCTTCCCAACAGACTGACTAAGTATTACAAACTGCCAAATTTAGGCTTTGGGAAGTGACTGCGACTGAAATTGCCCATTGAATTTAAGAGCAGACAAATAATTTTGTCAAAAACCCCGAAACTGATGACCTTGAGCACTCTCCTCCTGTCCCTTATGAGGGGATCCCAAAAGGAGAAAAGCTGTACTGCTTACGATTTGTCTTTCTGCAGATCTAGATTAAAAAATGAAAAAAGATTAAACAGAGTAATGTCTTGTTTTCTGTTTGTTTTTTTTTCCACCATAACACAGTCTTCAAGTGTATTGATCTATTACAGGAGAAACATCGAAGTGAGGTCCCTCATTGCCAAAGAATAAGGAAATGTAAAATATTTACTAACTCCTGCATTTGAATGGAAAGATTTGCCCATCTGTTTGGACAGGGTTGGCTTAATAACTTGATAGAAGACTCGTATAAAAGTCACGGGGCAAGGTTAGCCCTTATTTTGGAACCACCTCACATGGTGCCAAGCTAGGAAGTTCATCCATTCTATGGCTGCCACCTGTGGGCCAGCACCCTGAGGGATGCTGAGAACACACAGGGATAAAGCACCTTCAGCTCCACCCAGGAGACATCCAGGATGGCTTTTTTGGCCTCTGGAAGTCACCACGATGGGCTTGGAATCCTGTGGTTCCTGAGCCTAATGGGCTCAGCTCAAGCTTGCTGTTGAGCACCAGCACGCCAGTTCTAAAATTTGGTGCCGTGGTTTTCAGTGAACAACACATAGCATTGACCTGATGGTCCTTACCTATATATTCATAAAAAACAAACAACAACAAACAAACCTGCAGATTTCTTCATCTTGAAATTCTTTTCTGAAGTATGCAACATTTCACCAATTAACTCCTTCAAATTATTTTGAAGGTAATATTGAAGATAGTAAGGCTTTATCTTTTTTTTTTTTTTTTTTTTTTTAAATGGCATATTAGAACCACTGGGTCTAGGATTTTTTTTTGTCGTTTTCCTTGTGTTTCCTCCCAGATAACTGAAATGTGTTCCCTAGCAGCTATTTGTATACATGAACAGAACTTGTTAGATCCACGTCTGATTCCTCATATTTGGAATTGCACTGTCATCCTTTTTTTTTTTTTTTTTTTTGCTGTATGTAAATCTCTTACAGTTGCAGACTGAGAAAATAATGCTGTGGGGTTTTTATGTGCTTTTTCCTTTTTTTTTTTTTTTCTTTTTTTCCTTTTTTTTTTTTTTTACAAAATGCAAGAAAAAAAAAAACAGTAAAGCATTAAATATGACATCTCAGAATTGTCTAGAAAATAATGTATAAAATTAACCTAGCTGACTTAGAGAGATCTGGGAAGCCTTTATTGGCTGTTGCAAAAGTCAGAAATAAATCCTTAGGGACCTTCCCACAAACTGATAAAATAGAACAGCATTTAGAAGAGGACTTATTGGCTTGAGTCATGAAGCTGGCTTTCTCTGAGTGTTGTGCCGTAAGTTTAGTGGGAAAAGTTTGACAGCAATTTAATTTTCATTGACAAATACTGTCATAATATTGAGGGAAACTGTATCAACAGTAGTGGTCGATGCTCAACCAGTCATATGGACTGGACGAGCTTACCATATGCTTAACTACAAACTTCTCTTGGAAAGCTCCTTTAAAACACTTGACAGGCTTAAGATACTAGTCAGTAATGAGCTTGAACAGAACATGTGAAGTTTTACATTTTGTGTAGAAAATGGATTAGTGTTTATGTATTTTCCTGTAAAGAAGAAGAGATTTGTATGCTCATATCTGTGTTGCTACAATGCCTGTGTGCATTTCTATAGCCTGAGGTTCACCTACTCAAAGGAAATTTAAAAGTGAAAATGCAAAAAAATTACAAACATAAATGAAAAGATTCTCACCTTAATACTGTGCAGTAGAAATAAATTATGTTGCACATACAGTGTTTGAATTTGCAGCTTCTGGTAATAATAGAATGCAGAAACCACAAACTGAGGCATCCCCCCATATTAGCATGATAATTATTGCAGCAGGTGATAGGTCCAGGCTTTCATTAATGTACGGTATTAATATCTTCTGCTAGCAAAGAATCTTTCGGGCTGATCAGTGTCTCTAGCATTCTTTATTTTGAACCTATAGATTTCTGTCTACGGTTTCACACATCCTCTGCGTATTTGAGCAGGTGTCCTATCTGCCCGTTGGCAAAATCAGGTACCTGAATTTGTAAGTGCTTCATCTTGCATCCCAACTTTCTTTTTTTGTGTGCCTGACCATACATAACTATGTTATGTAGTGTTGGTCCAAATATGCCCCATTTCCACCATTCGTTGCCTGATCATCCCCTGGCAGTATACTCTGTGACACATGAATTTCAGCTCCTGTATTTTTGACCTTTTTTATGTTTGTTCACATATTCATAGATTTACATGTATGTATGTATATATATATACTTCTGTGTAAGTATTTTTGACTATGGCCAAATACTGCACCAGGTTAGAGACTCAGTTAGATAATTCAAACAGAAGTCTGACCTGATTCTGTCTTAATTTGCTATGTTTTGTTAGCATTGAGCCATTTGTAATTTAGTTGCATGTAGAGTAGTTCAGTGATGAACACATTTAAACAGTATGGAAGGCATAATGTACGCTTACATGAAAAGCATATGCAGCCTTTCATTGCACTTTGTACCTTGGAATCATTACCTTTTTCTTTTTTTGTGTGTGTGTGCTTTTCTCCCAGTGAAGTAGCTCTCATCATTAGAAATAATTTTAAAATGGCTTTAAAAGCAATCTTTCTTTGTATAAACATTTTGGAAACTGGTTACGTTTCCAAAGTTTAGTGTTTTAAAGACTTTCACAGGCAGTAAATGTAGAATCAGACTTGACTCGGATCTCCTTTACCCCTCAGATGAGGCTGCTGAAATTGGGTCAAATTCATTCCTGTTGGCATATTGCTTAGATTTCCTGCCACAAAATATAACAACTGCTCCTTATTTTCCAAGTCTAAGGAGTGGACGATCCCCTCGGTCTTCTCAAAGTGTTTCTCTTGCCCCCTGTTCATCACTATTAAATTTTGCTTCTTTACTACAACTGGGATTTAGATTGCTTGGCCTAGAATTGGATGGGTCTAGATGGTACCATCTGCTGAATGCTCAACAGCTATTAAGATTCTTAGTTTTCAGTGTGTTTTTTTTTAATGCATTCAGCTGACAAGCAAAAGAAAGCAAAAATGGTGTCCAGCATTATTCATTTTTATCAGTTTGGCAACCAAAGGCATATTGGCATGGGTGCATCCCTTATAGTGAGTGCCTGAGTGTAGAAGTGTTAAGACAGCTTTGAAGCTTGACATGAGATCGTGCTTTATTAGCCAAGATGCATGAACCCACCTGCCACAGGCTGGAAATGTTTAAAATAAATAAATAAATCCTAACTTGGTGGCCTGAGTTGGCCAGAACAGCAACCACTGTGATGGTACTTTGGCTGGGGTCTTTCCCTGGTACGTCAGATTGCTGTCCTGCTTTCTTGTGGAAGTATTCATTGTCTTTTGGCATTTGCATCCCTTACTTTCAACATACCATCACTCCAACAATCAAGATGTAAAATCTCATTAAAGAAATGTCCCCACTGCTGCGCCATGAGGTGAAGGCATCCATGCTCCCCACTGCCCTGCCATTGCTCTTCAGGCATCTCAGTTCCAGCAGCTGCCCCGCACAAGCAAAGACAGCCCATGTGCTGCAGCCCTGCCTTATGGAGACCTCATGTTGCATTAAATGCTCCTCCAATTCACCAGTGTGGCACGGAAAATATATCCCACCATTTTCTTTGTCTGCTGCTAATATGAGAGCAGTTCTTCAAAAGAAACCCGTAGGACCCTACTTCGTAAAGCTGCCAATCCGTTATGTCACCACCAGGTTTTTATTCATTCTGCTTGAAGAGAAGCATTAATCTGCTGGTTTTGAAACCTCATTTTGCATTTAAAAGTACAATAATTGGATGAAAGACAATGCTGGTATACGCTTAAAAAAAAATAAAATGAAAGCCTAGTGAAGACGATCTTGAGTGGGGGGCTAAGTGACTGTGGGAATTTGGTTTTTAGATGGAATGCGTCCAAATGCTATAGTCATGATCTAGACTGTTTTGGGTGCTTTTCAAGCATTTATTTGCATTGATATGATCAAACACCCGGTTCAGAATGGCTTCTTTAAACTCAACAAAACGAACGTGGGGATTCACCGAGGGCGAATCCCAAATCATGTCTAGAGCTCTGTGTCTCCTTTTTAACAAGACCTTTCTCTGTGTTCACTTTTTAAATGATGACACCATGCCGGGGGTTGTCGTTCAACAGATTGTTGGTTCTTTTAACAATTTGTTCAATGGAGGAGGAGGAGGAGGGAGTAGAAGCAGCTATATTTGTCTCTACTGTTGTTCAGTAGAATAATTGATTTTCCAGTTTGGCAACCAGTTCCCATTTTCTGCTTCTTTATTTCCCCTAACCCCTCCCTTCATGTCTTCAACAAAAGACACTTTTCCTTCCAATTATAAATAGCAATTTGCAGTTTCAGCTTTTTTGGTGGAGGATACTGTGCCCAGAAGAATGAGCGATGTGCTGGCCTGGTTGTGGGGCAGCGTGCCTGCAGGCTGGGGCCATCAGCCCTGTGGGTCCAGCCTAGCTGGGAGGGGAAGCCACTTCAGAATGGCCCTGCTGTGAGAGCTGTTTGTGGTGTACCTCTTCACAAAGGACTACTTCTGACTCCTGATCTCAGCGTTTGTTCTGCAAATCACGCTAGATTTTCCTTATTAAATAATAATAAAATAATAATAAAATAGTTTGGGGGTCTTTATTTGGTTACTTCCCTTTCTGATTCCATTCTTGTGCCTTACAGCACTGAGTTGGATAGTTGGTAAGCTCAGGTTCTTTTGAAAGTCAGTTTTCCTGGTCCATAATGGGACTGCCGAAGACCTGCAATAAGCAGTGAGAGAAGTAGCGTTGTATCAGGCTGGTGGCTGTGGTTATCTCTAACCATAACTAGTAGATCATCTGGTGGCAGGGGATTTTTAGTCAGCAAGCTTGTGAGACTGGAAAGTAGCTGAAACATCACCAGTAAGCATGGAAGAAGGGATGAAGGTATCATGTGCTAGGAAACATCTTCAAGGCATGTAAATTTGTCATGGCAGAGAGAATATGTCTAACATTTTTCTTCTAGCCATAGGGCTCCATACTCTGCTGGTGCTCTTTTTGGCCAAGGCAGTCATCAGCCCCAGCTGACATGGGGGAGGGGGCAATATTTACCATTTTCATTAACAAAGTGGATTAAAAAAAGAGTGTGTTTTTTTGGTTGGTGTTTGTTTGTTTGCTTTTCTAATTTCAGTAGTTCTTCAATCTTTTCTTGGTATACCTGTTTAACAGTAGAATTCTTCATATCTGAGGTTTGAATGGAGTTGTTCCAGAGGCAGAAATCCAAGAGACTTGCACTGCACAGCACTAAGGAATGCTCTTTGGAGAACGCAGAGGTGTGGCTCAGCCTCTAACTGGGGCACCCAACAGATTTTCACAGGGATGAGTGTAGCCAGTTTCTGCTGAACTTGCTCCTTGAAATCCTGTTAGCTGTTAGTGTTCAGGCTGGATCTCGTAGGGACCATGTTGTCAGTGTTGCATGCCCCACCAGAGCTGTTGAAGGCTGCTACAGCCTTGGTCACTGCACTGCTGCTTTCGACAAGCTGTGGGGATGCAATAAGGTCCATACCGTTACTCTGCAAGGAGTGCCAAAGCTCAGGCATGCTGAGTGTTGCATCCTGATGCTGATGGCTTGGGGAGGAGGGAAATGGAGTTGGATGTAAAATGTCTTGCATTAGAAGATGAAGTGAACAGGGCAGTCAGTGCAAGGAAAGAGACATGGATTGGTTTGTGTCTTATCCTTTGTATTCACACCGTTCTCATGGAGATATGGGTTGAAAATGGCTAAACTGAGCAGCAGCTGAGGAGATGATGCAAATGCCATGCCTCTATTACAGCCAGGCATGCTTTTTTTCCTTTTTTTTTTTTTGGTAAATAATTAATTTAAGAATCATTCCAGCTGGAGGCAGCACTCCATGTTGTATGCTGGCCAGGATTTTTCCTTTTTAATCTCTTTTTGGAGGTGGGAGGTGGTTCCCCACGCTCTTGCCTTTGATTCCCCGTCAGTCGGGCGTTGCCCTGGGCATCGGCTCGCTGGCCCAGCAGCATGGGAGGTTTGTGCCTCTGCTCCAGGCAGCTTGTGGGATATCTGCTGCCAAAGTTTGAGAGTTCTTTTAATGTAAACACATACAACCTCCCCTAAAACAGACCTTAAGGCTCCTGTCCAGAGCTGTATTCACAAATTGCACTTAAAAACATGCTTTATGTATTACTGGTAATTGATTTAATATATATGTAAAACTAACTATGTATAAATTAGTAAAATACTTGTAAGAGAGCAGTACAATAATTGCTCTGATTCGAGCACATGAAGTGGTTAAGGTTTCTATTTACTAGCTTTGTTAAGCACAGAAGTCTAACAGCCAAACTCGGTCGATTTCTGCAGCACCAGCCCTCTAACAGTGTTCAACAACATGACTGAATTTTGCAAATTACTGTAACGTGTGGAAGGCTTTTTTCAAAGATTATAAAGTCAAATAAGATAATACAGGATTTTTTTTCCTCTTCTTTATGTTTATGGCAAATTGGGTTTAATAATGTTAGCTAGTTTTAATATTAGAAAGGTGAACGTGTGTCATTAACGACATGAACATTTTTGTAATATTATGTAATATTTAAATTTGTTGGTTTTTTCCCCCCCAACTTTACATGAAGTAATTAATTTGTCGGTAACCTGTAACCAAGTGGTGAGCCCTTTCCTCAGTGCAGAATCCTCTGAGTGCCCCTGTTGCCCACCATATTCCATAGCACAGGTTTAGGACACCTGCCATGCTGTTGGAGTGCCCTGAGTTCATCTCTGCCTCTTCTCTGCCCTCTTCTCTTGCTATTGATCCATGCCTTATTCATGCAATATATATAGTTCCAGTATTCATTATGCTGTGCTTACAGAGGGTGACATTGTAGTTAAATGTCTCAGTCCTGTAGCATCATTTTTAAGGATGTACCATGGAGTCAGGGGAAAGTGCATGCTGTGGTTACCTGAAGATAATTCTCTTTTCAAAGCAGACGCCATTTTAGCTGCTGCTCACTGGACTTCCCTGTACTCTGTGGAGCTTCTGGACACTGTAGCTGAGAATAACAACTAGGAAACTCCGTGTGTAGTGCCAGTTTTAGGACTTTTTTAAAAATATAATTGAAAGAGCTGAAATGACTAAATGAGCCCAGTGCTTGTTGGAAATCAGGGAGAAACTCTCCGTGGACTTGAGGAAGGTTCTGACTGTAAGCAAATATGAACATCTGTAGCACTGAGGATGGCTTTTAGAATATCTCCCTGTATGGGAACTACTGAGACATGCCTGAACCTCTGATCACCTGAGGTGAGCCATGAGTCAGCCAGAGGAGCACAGCTGAAGGCAATTCACCTGTGCTGCCGGAAGGGGTGGAGCCTGGCTCCCCCCCTCCTAGACCTATTTAAGAGCTGGCTAGTAGTGGGGATGGATCCTGTCTGGAGATTCCTCCTTCTGGTGTTTTGTGGTGAGCTCAACTAAGGGTAAGCCTTCCATTTATTCTTTTTTGTTATCATAATCTACTTCGCCTAACTCTCTTGTTTATTTTGTGATTGTAACATCTTAATATCCATTGATTATACACTCCCCCAACATCTCCTCCTGGCTTTTTTTCCAAGCTGCTGTTCTGCCTCTGGCTCCATCCAGAAGGCAAGCCATGCTCCTCTGCATGCATTTTTTGTAACGTGCCCACAGATTCACATCTCTGCAAGGTCCCGTGCCCATCTTAGGAACCCTCAAGCCCTGGGAAGCACAGTGGCATAGGGTCTCCTCCGGGTGAGGAGAAGAGCTTAACAGCACTGACCCCTATGCTGCTGGATTGGTGTTGTTTGGCTGAAAGCATCAAAGAATAAAAATGCATCATGGTATAGTCAACGAGGGCTGTGCTATCTACTGCAGACTGTTGCACTACTGCTGCACTTAAATCCCATTCCTTTCTGTGATAGTTTGAAAAATAGGATTTCTAGTCTCGCGTTTCTGGTAACTTCAGGTTGGTAAGACTCGCTATGATGGAAACATTGTCTTCAAGAATGTTCCCTGAAGTCTATTTTTGTGGTGTATTTTGGCTTGGAGAATAATAACAACAATAATGGTAACTAAATAAACCAGCATTGCGCACGCTCTGATTCATCTGTGCATCCCAGCAGCTTGCCTTCATGTTACATGCATGCACGCTTGCAGAGCAGTGCTGCCCCACACTGCTTACCTGCCCCCTGAGATGAAAGTAGCACTCTGTTTTGGAAACACACCTTATCAGTGGCTCGCATTGTTCTAAAGTGCTGAAGGATGCAAAGCCAGGGGCACCCTTGCTTCGCTGTTTGAATGTCTCAGAGTGCAGTATTTCTGAACAGATTGCTGAAGTGGCCCTGGGTTGCACATTACAAGGACTATCATCTCTGTGTAAAGAAATTCCACTTAAATTCCAGTAGTGCCTGCTTTTCCTTAGCTCTGGTTCACGCCCTTGTTGTTAGATACAGCTGTAACTTAAGGCTACTTCAGCAGGTCTGCTCCTTGCCTTTTCTCTTAAAGAATGCTCATCTGGTTTGTTTTGGACTCACAGGGTAATTTGTCACTCAGCTTTTTGGATGTTCTTTACTTGTCTAATGACAAAGATAGCCAAAGTTAGGGGACAGGAGTATAAATAGTTCCTTGCTATCCTGTTACACGCTGCAGGGATGATTTTGCACTCTATGCCTCCATTTGGAAATTCCAGTAATATCTCTGCTTCTTTTATGCTGACATTAAGTCCTAAGTTTAAGATGTTGGGGTTTGATTTCTAATTGTTCACCATGCTTCTGCCCCTTCTGTCTCTGTGAGGCAGAGCAGTGAGCATTACGTTCCTTTTGTTCTTACCACATTGTTACTTGATGTTTCTTCTTTATTGGATTGCATCACACCACTTTCCCTGATCACCAAGAGGCAGGCTGGATTTTTTTTATGTATACACTGTCTCTTCATTCATATTGTCTGCAGCTTCTCCTCCATTTTGTACTTAGAATAAATTTCATCTGCTTTTTGCATGTCATTGAAATAGAGAGAAACAAAATCAGCTTTGCTAGGGATCCTTGGGATGCAGCAGCTCCCATTGGCCGTGTCTCCTGATGCTGACATGCTGAGCCTTTGCCCTCACACCCCATTGGGTTCGTTACATGTTGTTTAGGTCCCCCTGTCATCAAAACTTAGAACATTATAACTTGATGGTACGCTGTTAGCTTGCATATGGCATACGTATGCCATATCTTTGGGGGACTTGGGAGAGTTAGGTGTTTTTTTCCTAATACTGTATAAGTTTTGTTGCATATGATCTTCCTTTTTTGAAACCATGCTGAATATCTTTAATTAAATCATAACTTTGTGTTTTGTCCCTGATTAGTGTTTCCTACATCTTTCCCACTGCTGAAATTAGGCTGACTGGTGTTTAATTTCCTTAATCTTCCCTAGAGCTGTTATTATATATAGGTGTTCCTCCTCCTCCTCCTTCCAAATGTGTTTCACTGATGCTTTCTATAGCATTCACTTCCTTCTGCCTTTTCCTTATGCATCCTGGCCAGGATCCCACCTTTGATAGCTTGGTTTAGACCTCAGATACTCAAGAAGTGGATTTTTACAGCTTCACTTCCATCTCCCTTATTAATCCTTCCAGCCATCGGGTGTGTAGCCACCCGCACGTGGCAGCAGCAGCCGTTGGGCTGCAGGTAGCAGCTCGGTGCCTGCTGCGCTGCTTGGCCTCTCGTCTGCTGTGGCCTGGTGCCAGCCCTGGTGTGTGCCCCAGCCTCAATACCGCCTTTTGGGGGATCAGCCCATGACCCTGTCTGCAGCCACAGGTTCTCCTCTTCCTCCTGACATGTTCTGCTCGCTATTTTGGATTCCCCAGGACAGAGGTTGCTCTTTTGACCCACTGGGTATTTTTGTAAGGCCTCATGTGTATTTTCTGCTGATATGAACTCATCTTTGAACGTTTGCCATTTCCGTATAGAGTTGTTTCCTCCATTCCTTTATTCCATTCAGGGTCTGCTCCTCCTCTCATTGAAGTCAGCTGGGAGTTTTGCCATTGCCTTCCTCGAGAGCAGCAGGGACTGCGACGCTTTAAGCATGCTCTCTGAAATCAGCCCTGCTGAAATTGAACATCGATACTGAGCTTTATATTTTAGTTGTAAATCCAACTCTAACTCCTTGAACGCTTTTTCTGTTTGAAGAATGGCTACTATGAAGAAGCCCATTAATTTTAATGTAACTCTCCGTACTTAGTTTTGGGTCATAACATTTCCACTGTCATGGCTGCAAAAACAACATCAATAGAAAACTCAGGTTTCCTGGACCCTGCATCATAAGCATCAAAATCTGCTTGTCCTTCTTCTCTGTCATTACAAAACTTGTGCTCCTACAAATCCTGCTCCAGTCGAGTTTATATCTTCAAAAAACAGATGCAATTAAATGGTAAGAGGAAAAAAAGCTACAAAAGCAAAGTACTTTTTTTAAGAGTAGCATGAAACTTTTCTTTCGCATTTCCCCTGCTACTAACACTGCGGGTCACATGCCTCTGTCCCCACAAACCATGATGGAAATGAACCCACTGCACTCGTGACTTCAACCAGAAAATAGTTGCTCTGTCCTCAGCTCACCCCGCTGTGACCGAGGCTGGTACCACATATGGTATGTAAGCTCACACTTACTTCTCTGAGACCATGGAAACCTGAGTATGATGGAATACATCAGGGATGGAGTGGCAGCCTTGATTGTGAATATTTTTCGCTAAAGTCAGACAGTGAATGTTACTGTAATGACATTTTATATCTTTTCTTCTATATTCTAGCAGAGGGAGCCACAGGTGTTCCACTGGAATTACTCACACATTTATAGAATTGGACATTCTGTCATTAAATGGACTTAAAACTAAAAAGCCTTTGTCTGTGAAAGGTGACCAATAGAAAGGGACTTCGGATTATCTGATATCCCATAACTTAATCATATGGCTCTTAAGAGTAGGGCATAAGCAGCTGTGTCTCACTAATATGCATGCAATATGTGTAAAATGATATGCTTTAATTCTAAACTTGTTTTTAGCAGGAAGAGAAAAGCATTCAGATGAGGAACATAAAGATTCAGCATTAACCATTTTTTTTCCTCCGGGTAAAATTATTCATCACCTGATATTTATTAAGGCAACATTTTTATTTTATTGCTCTGTACTGTAGAGTCTTTCCAAACATTCCCAAAGTTGTGTGGGGAAGTTTTATAGGCAGATTTGCAGACAGTATTTAAAGTGGTTTTCAGAATCAATGAATTTGAGAAGGACATTTTCCCTTTCCTAAATAGTAATGTTGTCCAATCTCACCGTGGAAATAACTGAGATAAGCAGACAATTTATTATTTAATTTTAATTTTTATCCATCCTCCCACATTACATAAACTTGTTTTCTGTATTGTAGCCCTAATTGTTAGTTTGTGTTGGTTTAATCTCTCTTATTTAAGTATGTTTGCTTTAATAATATTTAAAAAAACTAAGACAAAGAAACTGTAGATTAGAGACTTTATTTTCAGGGTAAAATGATACGGATAAGTGAGCGTCAACTGACCAGAAATTATTTGCTTCTGTCTGTTAGACACGTAATGGAGTCATTTAACTAGTCAAATTAGGAGCTGTAGAAATGCACCATGCTTCATTACTGAGTTCGAATGGGCACCATTTTACATTTACGTCAAAAATTATCTCATAGCAAATTAATGTTTTCATTGTGCCGAGCAGCCGGAGCTGTGCAGTGTTAGCACCACCTAGAGGATGCAGTACAAAAGGGTCGGGGATGTCTTCCATGGAAAAACCCGGAGAGGAGTAGGCTGTCGTTAAAAAGCGAAGGGCTTCAGGCAAAGCGGCTCCGTCCCTAAGACAGCTGTGCAGGATTTGCGTTCCTCTGCTCTTACAGGTGGCACGAGGCCTGCGTGAGCTTGTGCAACCTGCAAGTGTTTGGGGCTCGTTTGAAGTTCCTTCTGTAAGATCATTCTGCATCCTTACTGCCAGCTGACCATTCTTAGTGCAAGGAGATGCCGTTTAAAGTCAGAACGGTCACTTCAAGAATCCAGAGAACCTGCCTCCTGGCCAGCTGGGAAAGCATCCGGGCAGCATTGGATGTGCTCTTCTTGGGACTTCCCCGAGAAGCTTTCACCAATGGCTGTGGAAAGAAGTTATTATTTAACAGGTTTCATACTTACTTGACTAATGGCAAGAGCTAGGGATGTTAAGTGCAAGATAAGAAGACAAAAGAGTGGGACGGAAATAGACTTCCAGCTGGAAAAAAACTTCCAGCAGCAAATAGCTATGATGTGGGAACTAAAGGAAAACAATACAGCAAGCAAGAATAATGTGAACTGGGGAATGAGAGCAGTGTGCTGCATGGAGTACCTCAGCACTCCTATTCCCCAGAGGCACAGCTCAGCTCCAGGCGCTGTGGGCATGCCCAGCATTGAGGGTTTGCAGGGCACGGCATTTTCATACCTAAGTGTTTTGTGATGAAAGACTGCGGAGGCTAAGAGCCCTCATCTGCCACAGCTGCGTGGTTTAGTGCTTCAATAAAACTCCCGGAATTCTGGAGGAAAAAAGGAAAAAGTTATAACAGGTGGCTAATGGGAGCTGACGGCGGGCTGTCACAGTGGGCAGGGTCCCGAGCCTTCCTGGCTCGGCGGCGGATTTTCAGGATGCATCAGCAATCAGCTCCTGCCCATACACTGCAGCCTAGGGACCTGCAGCCGAGCGTTAAGGCAGGGCAGGGCCAAGCAATGGCATTGCCCAGGCTTCTGTCTGTATAGGCCAAAAGATATCACCCAGACAGTCTTGAGAGGAAAGAATTTCTTACACATGCAAATATCCTGCAGCCGTGGTGGCAGGGTTGCTTAGGGAGCAGAAATCTGCGGGATTGGAGCCTCGGATATGATCTGCATTAAATATATTTTATAAATGGTCTGGAATATCTCAACTTGCCTTCCAATTTTATTCCATGTTTTGTGTGCATAGCTGAATTAATTCTCCATATTAATATTCCTAGAAGATATCTGTGGAACAAAACAAAAATATCCACAAAGTATTTTGACATAAAGCACAGGAGCTGTAGAGAAAGATGAGCAAAGAGGAGGAACTGGACCAGAATTCATTTAGCAGTGCACTTATCTCTGGAGCAAACGATCACTCATTAATTAAAATGCTGCTGCCAGTTGTACTTTGAAGACAAAAATTCTTCATAATAGCCAAGTGTGTAACTTTTGTTAGTATACTATTATTTCTTCATATTTCAATGAGATGCTCTTCAGGATCCTATTGAAAATCAAATAATTGCTGGTGATAATATTTCATGGCAAAGTACAGTGTCTTAAATGCATACGGTGCTCTAAGTTGAAGAATTTGACAGTGTCTTTAGGGCTGTGGTTATGATAATGCCAAGTTGGTAGGTGATGGAACATGCATTTGAGCAAGTTTTCTTTTGTTCTAGACAAAGGTTTTCTCTCCCTCTTTTCTTTTTTTCTTTTTTTCTTTTTTTTTTTTTCTTTTTTTTTCTTTTTTCTTTTTTTCCTTAATGGTTTAAGCTCATTTCAGAAAAGGATTTCTTTGAAACACCAAAGAAAAAAACGTGAAGAACCTTGCTTACAAGTACCCTGGTGCTTTCTTCTTTAACTGTAGAAGCACTTTACCTATTATCATGAATCTCAGTCTGCTGAGATAGTTCAGCCTTCATGTTATGTTTACCAAGGCCAGACTAGAGGATCAAATAATTTATAACCATTCCTGTTGGGTTTTATGTAATAACTTTGGAACTCATATAAAGTAATGATCCACAAACTCTTTTAATGTTCATTATAAAATATGAAATATTTCTCAGAACCATTGCAATTATGTGACCAGACATAACTGTTTCACACATGAGTAAATACAGGGAGGTTTAACATAACTTTATTATCTTCCTGTCTTTTCCTCTCATTGATGTGATAATACTGTTTTAATATTTTTCTAAGGAAAAGTTAAGTAATTTCAGACTCTCTGTTGAGGCCTAGTTTATTGGTTTTTGTAATAGAGCACTCAAGAATAATTGTATTTATGATTAGACTGATAGTAGTAATGTTGTTGTGCTGAATAGGGGTAAAATACCCTGAAATCTTTGCATTATTGTAGATGAATATATATACATATGTCAGTAGGAAAAAATTATTAATATCTGTCTGTCTGTCTTTCTATGCATTTATATTGTGCTCATCATAGAGACAGAGCATTTTCTCTGGAGACTTTTGCAGGTTTAGTAGGTATTAAAATGCCAGTACATATAGAATGGCAAAACTCATTAAGACTAAATTAAAAAAAAAAACAAAAAAAAAAAGCCATCCCAGGTCCTTGCCTGATACTGAGAGCTGCCCTTTAACATCTCCCTGTGCTGGTTTCCCTGCCTTTAGAGGAGTCACACAGTGCCATGAGCGCAGCTCTGCTGCAGCTCTTCCGTCAGGCCAAGCTCCCACTGAACCTGGCAGAGGTGTTGGTGGGCTCCTGCAGCCCTCAGGCCGGGTCAGCTTCATCGTTTGTAGCACTGAATATTCCACAGCTTTTTATGGCTGTGCTGTACCTCTCAGAGGAGTGACAGACTCTGCAGCCTATCTCCAAGATCCCGTCTGCCTGTCTGAGCTACAGCATATGCAGTGAACATTTGGTGCTAACACAGGGAAAATAAGCCACCCTGGAGAGAAGAGCAGGCAGAGAAGAAGTCCGTAGCAGAGAGGTGATCACCTCTCCATGTTCCCTTGCACTGGGGCAGGAGCAGCTCTGGAACTCAGCCACATCAGTCCTGTTACTGCACCAAAATCTGGTTAGGGGGGAAAAAAATTAAAAATGTAGCTAATTTACATTAGACAAGCATGTATACTTGATGCTGAAACCCTTATGTGATCAGATGTGTGGTGTGCCTTTCTCAGACCTTAAAAAGTCGTCTGATGGGACAGATACAGAGAAGGTTCCCACTACTTCCATTTCCTCGTGGGGCGCTCAGTCAGTTCCTTCATTCCCTTTGTGCAAGGAGGGTGGGTGATTTTCAGGGAATCCGGAAGTGCTGCTTTTCATGGGTCAGTAATACTTTGTAAGATGCTGAGTGCTGAAGCAAAGCAGAGCCATGAATCTGTTATATGTGGTCATTCCCATCAAGAAAGAGGAATTTCTTATTTCACAGAGTCCTTCTGCTGCATACTATATTTGCAAGGCATTCTATTATCTTTAGTTTTAAATTAAAATGTCTTTATTTTTCATTATGAAGTGTTGGAACATTGAAGAATGAGTCTAGTATTTAGCAGCAGCAAAATGTGGTATAACTAATGATATGATGAGAGGTGGAATGTTTGCAGAAGATGCAAAGGACAGCAGTAATGTAACTGGGTCTCCATTTTCATATTTGAGAATATGTGCAGAGTTTTGTACAGTTTTAAATATGAGATATTATTCTGGCAGACTCTTTTCTCATGAAAGAAATGCAGTTTGGAAATTAAAAGATCGTTTTTATTTCCAATCACTTATGAATTTTTATAACAATTACTTTAGGAAACATTTTTAAAATTTCCAGTGGAATATTTTTGCCCAGTCAGAGTTACAGTAGCTAATTTAATTGGCCTAGAAAACCGAACTTTAGCTTGTCTTTGGCAACCTGAAAAAAATCACAAACTGAACAATTTTAGGTTGATGTAACAGAATACAGCTCAGCATAGCATACAGCTCCACGTTTGCAGAGTCAGAAGGAAGATCTCCTCATAACAGAGGTTCAGACAAATTCTGCTTTTGTAGGCCTTCTCCAGAGTTCAAAGGTAGGTCCATACTGGACGTATTTTCCATCTTGCCGTATTTTCTGGATGCTGGCACTTAAAGCTTTATTTAAACCTTTTTTTTTCTTTTTTTTCTTCTTCAGAAGAGTGTGCAATCCAGTTGCCCAGGGTTAGGGTTTTTTCATTCTGTGGACTTAAAAGATTTAGCAAAAACTTTGCTAGTTTTCAGTGAGTTTAGGCCAACTATCCATCACACAATTTGCTAGCGTGAGCCCAAACTGATGCTGTTACTGTATGAGTAACAGTCACATAAAAGGTTTTTACATGTATTCTTCACAACAGATAAATTAAATTCGTGTTTTCAGACACGTCCTGCTTTGTTCTTTGGAACTGCAATACATTGAATATTCAAGGCATGGTATGAATTGGTTCAACAAATAAATACATTTTTTGGAACCTGGAGCAACTCAAAACAGCAACATTTTAAACTTGCCTCTAATGATAAATGGACTTATCATGCTCATGTTACACATACACTCTTAGTATATGATCAGAGATGTCTTAGTTTAATATAGCATTTTCCCTGTGATATTATGAGCTAGAAAAGCTATCTTCAGTCCTGTCAGCACAAAAACAGCACAGCAGGAGGTGAAACACATAAAGCAGTTTCCAGGCCTCTTAACATACACAATTCATGCAGTTGAAAAGATTTTGATAGCTTTTTTTTTTTTTTTAAAGAAGAAAAAACTAAAAAATGGAAAAAAAGTAATAAAAAAAAAAAAAAATCCAGTGACCTCAGATACCTAATGGTTGATTCTTCTTTACTAATTTGAGACACTGAGATTTTCTGGAGAAAAAGTTCCCTAATTATCACCACTCACCCTGAGCTAAATGATTCTTGTCTGTTTGATTAGGTGACAGGCAAGAGGTGAGCTGGGCTGTTAAGATCATAGTGTGGTCAGGCTGAAGTTGTAGCCAGCATTACCCTTGCTGCTGCCCCTAACAATGATGCCCAGCTGCGTATGTTTCTGATATGGCACTTCAGAGCAAGAATGTTGAATATGAGCACATTTTCCTGTCTGAGGCTGACATTCTACCCCACACATCTTGAATGGCACCATGGGCTGCCACCATGCTGTGTAGAAGGAGCAGTGTAGGGTGTATAGTGCAATTTGTTTATTTTCTGCCAGACTTGGTGTAGGAGGAAGGGGAAGATGATTTCTTCATCCAGCTTTGCAAAAAGTCTGTTTCCAGCTTTCCCTTCCTGGGTGAGCTTCTAATCTCCCTCTTCCTCATACTTCAGATTTCTTAGTGACCAAAATGCCCTTCTCATGTCAGGTTGCTGCTATTTCTACGCTTTTGCTTCAAGGTTTGTCTCCATCTCCACTTCCCCTTGTTCTTGTCTATTCCAAGGAGAGGCAGAAGCTAATTGTCCTTTCACCCCCTATTCCTGTTTCCCACTTCTATTAGTAGGATTCAGCTGTTACTTCTGAATCTGAATGCAAGAACTAGCAGCTGATCCTAAGGTAATTTATCAGGAGAGCCCCACATTCCAGTCTGGCTTTTCAAGTATGCCACCATATTTCAGAATTACTGAAGAGGGCAAGTAGGTCCGATATCTTACTTACATGGGACCTGCAAATAACACCTGCATAGCTGTGAATGTGGTACAGCCTGTGTAATGCCTTAAAAAAATAATTAATACAAACTGCTGATTTTGTAAAATGTTCAGACTATCTAAAAAATATTGTTGGGTGTGAGTGAGGTGGATAATAGTCATACTGTTACGTGCCTCCAGGATTTAGCTTGCAAAACTACCTTTGGCGATACTTAAAAGAAAGCTAATTTATGGGCCTGCAAATCAGGGCTCATTGTTATAATATGTTCTTCTTTTTTATGTGATAACTTTCTGTAAGTGACATCTTTCTGAAGAATTCCCTCCATAGTACGGGATGTGAACAAGGAACCTCCAAAAAATCAGAATTGCCGAGTACTGTTAGAGCCTCAGACTGAATATGAATTTAGTGTATTAACTGTGTGGTTTTTTTTAAGTTTACTGTTCATAGTCATCTTTTGTCTGGTAACATCACCTCACATCTGAAATCTACTGTCCTTAGACCTCAGAGTCCTTTTGTGGTGGTTGTACATGGAGTTGTTGGCTGTCAATACTGATGAGCGTGCAGCTGATGCACTACAGTTAGCTCGCCTGCGACACTGTCTCTTGAGATTCAAAGGATGTCACTCCTGTCTAAGTGGTAGAGAGATAATACATCTGCACTCTCTGGCTGTGACACCTCGCTGTCATGTGGCTTTGTCAATGGACAGCAATGCCTGTCAGTTTGTGATGAGGCCCAGCATAAAGTGTACATCACCCTTGGCATGTTATATAGTACGGTGTGTAAAGAGGTTATGCTTGGTGTCCACAGAGCCTAGGTGTTCTGTTTAGAAAGCTCATAGTAAATAATAAAATCCTCGAAATACCAGGTTCTACTTGAAAACCCACAATCATTTCGTAGATTTTGGAGGCCCTCGATCTGACTGTAGAAGAGAGAAGATCAGGAGAACAAAACCTGAAGTGCTGAAGGTCAAGGAGTGCAATTAATGAGATTTTATCAAATGAGATTTATGTGGCCCATGCACACCCAGTCTTGTATTTGGCACTGCTGCTTTTATGCAGAATAAGACTGAAATGAAAACTCAGTGGAGCCCCTTGAAGTTTGGAGTGATCTGATTGGAACCCTATTTTCTTGGAAGGATAATTCATTAAAGGTTTTCAGCACATCAAGAGTTAGTTGTAGCAGGTTCTTAGAAAAGGAAAGTGAGTATCTGTATATTTTCTTAGTCTTCCTCATGCTTTGCACTACTTGTCTCACTGGAAATGTATCTCTCATAGACATTCGTAACTGTAGGAGGGCATTCACCAAAATAAGATCTTATTGTTCGACGAGAATGTGAACTTATTTTTTCTCGTCCTTATCACCACATGCTGTAATCTGAGCACCAATCAAAAATATTTGAAATATTTCCTTCATGAATTAGTTTTCTTTATTATACACCATGTATAGAACGCTTCACGTTTTGAAGTGAGTAGTAGACCTGTGCTCTGTGTCTAATGCTGTTTAAACAGCTTTTCATGGAAGTTGTTCTTAGAGATGGATGCAGGAAAGAACTGAAAACATTCAAATCTATGGCAGAGGAAGAGTGATGCTTTATAATTTATCTTACCATCTTCAGAGAAAATCAGCATGTTTGAATTCATCTTACCTAGCCTTTGGGTCATCTGTCACTAAACACAGAGCCTTTCATATATGTGAATGTTTGTCTCTGTGTGTGAACAACGTGTGTATGCAGACATGCGCAGCATCTGATATAATGGTATTTTCCCCACTGCTGAGAACTTGGATGCTATCACTAAATAAATCTTAAATGTTATCAATGCTGCTAAGAGTTAAGAGTTTTCTGAGCAGACAGCTCTAAAGACCCACATCTGTTTGATCTATTGTTTAGTCCATGTCAAAATGCCCCAGAGCTCCTCTTGGCAGTCGTGTAGGGGTGGAACTTCTATGAAGGTGTTTGTATTTTGATAAGGGATAATATTTTGCTAAAAGCACACAACCAGTATGTGCTACTTTCTTTCCAAGGGCTGTCCCTTCATTTGACTGTTGTGAAGTTCAGAGTTTATCGGCACAGTTGGTACTGGTTAACCTTTATTGCTACAAATATTGCACGTTCTCTCTACATAAGTGCTGTCTGGAGACAAAATCTGAGTATTTTAGTAAGGTGTTTATAATGCTGAAGTCTGCACTGAAATTGGCTGAATTGGTGGATATAGATTTCTGGGCTAGTTTTGATAGCCCTGTGGTGAAAAAGCCTTCTATATTGATTCTCACGGGGGACTATATTGTTAAAATATATAAATGTAAAAATTGACTTAGGAAATAAAAAATAAATGATAGCTATAAATCAGGGATAGCTGATAAACAAATAAATATCCATCACTATTATATCTCTGTATTTCCCAAAGATATCTGAAGAGCACTTAATTGTAACTGAGTAATCAATTATTCAATTAACCTTCTTCTCATCGAATATATATTTGATATAACTTTTTGAAGCTTGGGCTCTAAAAGGTTTATATTGATTGCAGGTTTCAAGGCCATATGTTTCAGTTATTGGATTTGTGCAGTCAAAATTGACATCCTAAGTTCACTAGAATATGTAAATATTTGGAAGTAATGAGTTTGAAGATTGTTGGAGTTACGCAGTTAGTTTTCATTACTTGTCAAAACTACAATCTTTTGTGATTACGAAGTTCACGTCAGCAGATCACACATCATTTAAATACATTTGTTATTCAGAAGACAGGGACACAGCTTATTTTATGGTCTGGTTATGAACTGCTGGTAACCACTTCCATAAATTCATTTTTCACATTACTTTGGATGGAATTGATTGGGCAGTGTTTCAGAGCTTTGTTGTAAAAGGACAAGAACGGTGGGAATTCTTCAAATGGAAATGTTTCCGGAAGGCACTTCTTGATTTTGGTGTGGCCCTGCTGGACGCTGCTGCCATGGGGTGCAGCTCTCGGTTGTGGTTGGCAGGTGTGGGCATGGTCCGCCTGTACGCAGACTTGGTGTCTTTGAACTGCATTTTGAGATGGATCTGCCATTTTCTGGCTAGGTTTCTTGAGGCTCTTTCTGTCAATTGATGAAACGGGCACCAACTGATTTCAGAAATTATCCAGCTCTGGTCATTTATCAAAGTAGCATGACAAAGCAAAATTCTGCTTTCGCTGTTTACGAGGTCAAAACGGGGATTTGAGATGTGGGGAATTTTACCCATTCAGCAGAATCCAGAGGAAAGCTCTGAAGCAGACCTCTATTCCACTGTGCAATGGCAGCATCACAGGGACTGACTACTTCTCCAGTGCAACCCTCATCCTCCCGGGGGCTGAGCTACAGTGCTTCTGGGTCAGCTTCCAGCAGCAGCAGAAGCTGCCTTGTGTGAGCAAGCCTGGCTGCTGGCTGCCATGTGGGGATGGCCCCCAAATCAAAGGCAAGAGGAAAACACTGACAAATTGTTATTATTGTTATTATTTAATTGGGAAATGAATGTTTACTTATTCCTTTATTTCAGTGAGTGATGGTATACTAGGTTTCTTAATACAAGTAAGACTTGCCAAATCTTTGGTTGTTATCAGATAGGAAGAAATAGCCATACAAAGGAATTTTCTAAGTGCTCCTTGGACTCTCACAGCACAAGGAGTGAGAGGTCTGTTAGGCAGAGAATTTACTGCATCTCTCCACTTCAGCTTTCTGATGTGGACACGCTGATTTGTAGGGGTATGAGGGACGTAGTGCTAAGTAACTGATTTACATACGTGCAAACCCCTGCAGTGGTGCGTGACTTGCTGAATTCCTTCTGATGGGCTCGGGTTATGTCCAAAGAAAGGGCTATAACGGGTTAATAATCCTCGGCCTTCAAAATTTGTGTGATGTAGCAGTGCACCAACGTATTTTTTTCTGGCAACTCTCTTGAGGGCCTTTTGATGTTTGGATTTTGTGAGTGTGTTCAGCGTGCAGTAGATTCACTCGGTGCTGTGGAAAAGGTCTTTATAAGCTCTTTAACTGTTGCACTCATGATTGAATAAACAGCACTTTCTTCATGGGGAAAAAAAAAAAAAAATCTGCAGATTTCCTCCTCCTAAAGTGCATTCATAATCTAGATATTAGCAAACAATTTTTTGGTTTTTTTTTTTCCTGAAAAATATCACAAACGGTCTTGGTTTGACCTTGTTAATGCAGGACCACTTTAGTAATCTGTGCCTAATGATTTTTTACATTAAACCACAGCTTGTGTTGGACCCTTGTGTGTCACAGTAATTTAAGAACAGTCATTTTGCACATTCCGATCCCATTATGTTACATTGTTACTGAATAAAGACTGGTATTATGTTGCTCCTATAAAGGGCAGAAGTGGCCTGAATTTTATCTGCTGAACGAATCAATCTGGATTATGTCAGCTGAAAAGAATTGTGAACTGCAGTCTCCAGCAGATGGGGAGATTTTAAAAATGTATCTGTTTGGTTGTGAATACATCAGCTAAGATAATACCTTGTGGTGACTGAAAAGTAGTTTTTCTCTTTTTTTTCAATGAAGACTGTACCAATTATCATTTCAACATAAAGTATTAGGAGATCAATTGGGAACTGAATGCCATTTCCTAATGTTAATACAGTGTTTTATTTAAGCTGCCTTGACAGGCTGTCTAGGCTGTGGGAAAAAGACTGAGCAAATAATGAGTAAAGGGTTTAGAAAAAAGACAGAGGGCGGAGCTTGGCAAACGATGTGAGCTATTCATCAACAACTCAACAAGGATGATGGAAATAATAAGTGCTCCTTAAAGAAAAGGGGAAAGGATTTTTTTTTAAAGAAACAGTTTCCTTTAAAAAATATTTAACTCCAACTTTGTATTACTTTCTGATTAGCTGATTTTGAACTTCCTGAAATCAGCAAAAGCTTTCCTTTGAAATGGATAGTGCGCATTTAAACGGAGCATTCTTTAGCAATCAGCTTAAAAAAAATAACCCAGAAACAACAGTGTCTAATTTCCTGTTCATTCGTGCAAATTTCTTACCATGTGGCATTGTCATTTAATATCTAAAGTACATTAATGCATTTCTGTAACGCCAAAACCCCTCAGACAAATCCCCTGTGGGAAATAATTTGTGTGAACTTTGAACTAATCATGAATAAAATCAAGATCTTATTATGTCCTTTATTTATACGGTAGGGAAAAGCTTTGAAACTTAACGCTAGCCCTGACACGATATGCACGTTAAATGTGATGCTTTTTTTCTTTCTTTCTTTAAAAAAAAAAAAAAAAAAAAAAAAAGAAAGAAAAGAAAAAGAAAAAAAGGAAGAAAATACAACTTTTCTACATCTTGGGGGAGTGTGGCCCACTATTCAGATACCATTATGTTACTTCTGAAAATATTTGTCTTAGGTATCAATAGGCTATTCCAATGTTATTGCGTTCCGAGTTGCTAAAATTTCCATTCAGAGGATATAATTCCACCATCTGTAAATTTCTAGATTTTATAATACTTCTAAGCTGTTTTTAATCTATTTTTACTGCCATGTTCTGTCCTGAAATGTCAGGGAGTGCAGACTAGGTCTCGAAATTAACATGACAGTTAAGAAACTTGGCAAGGTTTTACAGCAGATTGTGACATTAACAAAGTACAAAGGAGAATGGGGAAATTACCATTAATGTTTGCTTGCAGACACTATAAAAATCTATATGTCCATGATCAGGGAACTAAAAATAGGGATGTTTTTTTATGTTGATGCCATTAAATACAGAGATTTACTGTGAAAAGAAATTTCCATATGAAAAGCAACTTACTAAAAAGTATCGCTGTAATCCCTCCTCTGGACGGAACAACAGGTTTATGTATCTTGGGTCAAGGAGGCATATGGTTGGGTTTGTTTTTCAATTTTGTTTGAGGCTTTTTTGGACCTATGATGAAAAATGTATTTATATTGCTTTTCAACAGCTGCAAAATTTATAGTGTGATAGATGTCCTGATAGATGGGAGCGGTTATTAAAATCTGCAGATTGTATGGCGCCTGATGTGAAGCCCATCCTCCTGCACAGCCAGGAGGTGTGGGATGCTCTCCCCACTTTGCCTTCCCAGCAGGGCTCGAGGGGCTGAGGCTGCTCTAGACATGTCCTTTTTGTGGTATTGGTGCTCAGGACGGTGCACCCACAGCACCCAATCCCAGTGGTACTGACAGAACCTCACTTCTCACCTCCATGGTTTGTCCATCCAGCCACGGAGCGTGGTAGCATCTCAGCTGTGGCTTGGGACGGTGGCTCACAGGCACGTGCTGGCTGCCATGGGTACCTGCACCCATGGATTTGGGTTGCTTTTCTTTAGAGAGTGGTGGGAGCTGCGTCTTGTCCTGTCCCTGTGTCAGTGTTGCCCATCAGTCAGCACACAGAGTCCTCACTGAGAAGGAAAGTCCATGTCTGTGTGCTGGCTGAGAGCCTTTTAGCACAGTGATGTACAGCAGAGGCAGGACTGCCAGTGCAAGTTCTAAAGTGCAGCAAAGTTTGCCATCTGGGGTTTCCCCATTTTCCACACAGTGCCATGCTTCTGAAGCATTTCATACATTTAAAAAGGACAAAACACTGTTTGCATTCTCTTACATAGGCATCCTGCTTCAGCCCGGATTGGACAAAGCGCGCAGGTGCCAGTTGCAAGGCCAGCAGCAGTATTCCCCTGTGTGAGTGCGAGTAGTCTGATGCAATGCAAACATTAATCTCGCAGCTACAAAGGAACAGCATGGATCCATCTGTTACTTTCTTTGCTCTTAATCAAGTTGGAGAGGGAGCAAAAGTTCACGTAGCAAATGTGGGTATGTGCTAGATTGGGACATGAGCTGTGTGCTGAGATCAAATGTTGAGGCAATAGAGTTTTAGCAGGTCTATGTGCCCAAGGTTGCATGTATTTTTTTGGGTCCCTTTCACCGAATTTGGAAGTGGAAATTGATTTCTGGGATGTGGTATTGGCCCACTCAGCTCTGTAACCCACAATGCTGAGTGCAGACTGCTGTCCCTATTATGACTGTGCTAACAATTGATTTTTTGGTTTGGCTGTCTTGCTTGGGGGGGGGGGGGGGGAAGTCAATCCCAACCAAAAAGCATTTATTTTTCTAGCGTGCTTACTAATACAAAGCATAGAAAATAGTGTGTATTCTATCAAACGTGACAATTTGGGGTGGGGAGGGAAAAAGCAAAACACAAAAGCCACGAAGGGCCAGGTTGTTAGAAAGGCAGAGAAGCACATTGCAGCCCCTTTACCTGCTGCAGAGGAGCAAACCCAGGCAGGTTAGAGGAGCCTTGCCCTGAGCTCCCAGTCCAGTGGTGCCTGAGCCCAGGTGCTGCAGCCAGGAGCTGCTGGGGTGTGGAATTCTCCCCTTGCTGCATCTGCTTGCTGAGGTCCCTCGGCAGTTCTTGGGTTTGTTCCCCCCTGCAGCAGCCTGTCTTTAAAGTTCTGGAAATAAACTTGTTTTTCAGAAGGAAGCTTTAGGTGGGCCAGTCGTGGCCACGTCTGCAGTGGTTGCTGCTGTTACTGAGGTTACTGCTCATTAAAATTATTTTGCCTGTTTCTGGTAACCAGAGCTTTTGAAAGGAGACGAGGTGAAACATTTTAATAGAAGTATTTCTGATTATATACAATAATCAAGTATAAGTATTTCTAGGCAGTTTGTATTTGGAGCGTCTTGTCAGGCTCTTTAGGATGTCTGTATTTTGAATAATGTGTGTTTTGAATAATCCAACAATCACCTTCAGGAAGATAAAAGCTTGTTTACGTGCTCAGGTGCAGATCTGGCTGTCCAGCCACAAGTACTAGCAGGTCAGAACCACTTCTGAAGTTGTTGCTCCCCATGTGGTTGTTTTCTTGCTCTGCTGAGGGTGTCTTCTATCCTCCCCCACCAGGTGTTCTATTGGCATGGATGCACCTGGGCTCTGTGTGAAACAGAAATGTTTCTCCATAAGGTGATCTGATTTCCATATCAATAGGTATTCTCTCGTGGCATGGTATCCTTGTTTCTTAACCAAGGGAGATGTCCTATGTTTTGAGACTGCGCTCAGAATTCAGTGCACTGGGCAATTATCCACCAGGCTATTGGGCAGCTTTGATTTCAACTCTATGTTTCTAATACACATTGGAAGGAATTCTCCTTCGTGATCATGTGTGGAACTGTACTCAGTGCAGTGAGGCAGCACGGTGCAAGAGACCTGAGACGTGGCAATGATTTTCTGTTAGTTCCTGCTCAGTCCTTTCAGTTCCATGAGACTTAAGTTTCCTGAAGCTGGCAACTCACTCCTAGGCCTGCATCTTTACTGGATCTGTAAGTGTGACCATGGTGACCTCCCCAAGGGCATCACTTTCCTGCATATTCTGTCTGTAGCTTTATTTCCAAGTTGTACTTCTCTCCTTGTCTCAAGGAGACAAACAATAACTGAGAGAAATCTTTAGCCCCAGGGACAAATGGCCCAGGAGACGCCTGGAAATTTGGTGTTCCTTTTTGTAACGAAATACAGTTCAGACGTGTGTTGGTGTAACTGTGCCCTGGATGACTCAGGCTGAAGTCTGCCTGAGGTGCCTGCCTAACAGAGGAAACTGTGAGCATCTCCCGGTTCCTCATAGGTCCCTGCAGTTAGGAGTTAGAGGAGCACAATAGGTTGAGAAGAGTCTTTCCCCCATTGTTCGCTGAGGCACCAGGGGCTGTTAACTTCTCGCCTGGAATATTCATGTGCTTCCCTGCCCTGTGGTTGTGGAGACTTTGTGGGTCTGTGGGAATGTTTCATCCTTTTGTCTTCCAAAACAAATAAATTACATTCATAAGACGGCAGTTTTATAAGTTTTCTTTCTTGTGAAACTCGAACATTTTGACTCTTCCTTACAATGCACAGCTCTCCAAATGCAAACAATGTACACACAGCCCTATCTCATAGTTGTGGTGAGAATGGATGTCTAAAGAAGGGCACATCATGTTCTAGTTCTAGAAATCAGAGGTTTCCTTAGAAGCTGCAGTTATTCCCTGACTATTTTGAAGTTCCTGAAACTTCCAATATACTGAGGGAACTGCTCAGCCTGGGTGCTTCTCCTTTGAAAGATACACATTCTTCATAGCCATGCATCCATCTTGTGTTGGTTAGCAACAGTTTCATGTCTGAGTGGTGAGTTATAGATCTACTTTTACAAAGGCATATTTCTCTGAGTATGTGCTTTTGGAACCGCATACAATAAGCATTTGAAGGCACTGAGCTGTGGACCATAATATGAAGACCAAATTATTTATTTATGGTAACAGAATCATGATTGCTTGTCAAAAAAAGGTGTTAATTTCTGCAGCATATCTTGCAAAATTTCCCCATTTCTTCTGCATTTTACACCTTGTGTTTTCCCACAACAAGATTTCTAGATGGGTATGTTTAAGAGATGAACCTTTGTCAAAATTTTGGAGATTGAGCATCCCCAACACTCAGCGTAGAGCTATTTCTGCATATCTGGCTAGAAAATGCCTTTCTTGCTGTTTTTTTTTCCTCCTTCAAGCCCAAATCCTGCAACTTTTACTTCCAAGGCAATCAAGTTGGTGGCTGAGCAACCTTACAAGGGAAAAGCCTGTGTCCAGGAGACATGTAGTATGCTGTCATGACTAGACTGGGAGGACTCAGATTTATTGGAAGTGGGTGCTGTAGGGTGCTTCATAGGTACCACAGTTTTGTTCCCATCTCCTACCTGCTGTTATTTCTCTGGTTTTATTGGGTTGGAAGCATTGTGGCAGTGACAGATGTCCCCCTGCCCTGCTCCTGGTGATGTGTGCCAAGACTGAGAGCTGCTGTGGAGGGGAGGGTTTCGTCTTCACCCTTTGCTTGAGCTGCTGGAGCTTAAGTGTTCACCGAGACCTGCGTTTCCTATCTTAAAGGTCTGAACAGAAATAGAGGGGTGAAACAGCAAGCTGCTGGGACCAGAGATAACGGCGCTGAGGTGCTGCTGGGCGCCTGGTCTGGCATAGTGCTGCAGCTGGCTTCAGGGACTGCGGGAAATAGGTGGAAATTTGCAAAGCACCACAAGAGGGAGCTCACAACCCACAAAAAGGAGAAGGAACAATTGATCCATCTATTTATTTATCTGTTTCTTTTATTCGAGGTCTCAGGACAGGCAGATGCCCTCAGTGCACTCAGGAGAAGTGTGGGGTGCTGCATGCTGCTCACTGGGGCTGGGGGCTCTGGCACTGTGGGAGGACAAGCAGAAGCCCCTCTGACATGTGTGAACTCCTGTGCAAAGTGCATGCACCACAAACTCCGGCGTCTCTAAGGCTTTCTGACCCTGAGCTATTTATGAAGAGCTGCTCTGAATGCTCGCTCTGTTCTCCACTGTGTCCACAGCTCGCACCTAACTGCTGTCAGGAGTACTTTTTTGTTGTTTACACCCTGCTCCCTCCTCCTGCCGTGGCTCCAGGAAGGTGTTCCCAGTGCAGTTGTCTTTTCTTGGCCCTTTCCAGTGCAGTTTTGCTCCACAGGTGCAGACGAAGGCAGGGGTTGCCATCCTTGTACAGTCTGGCTCAGTGCTCAGTCAGATGGGAGCACTGCTGATTTTACCAGGCTGTTCTCAATCTAGCCCATGTTTCTTCAATGGGAAAGATAAATTTCAATTTACAATTCACACTGAGAGGCTTTTCTATCACGTTGAGACTTCCTACAAGGCATCCGGTAATGTTGATATCATTTCACTGCTCTAACAAAGAAAAAAAAACAAACCAAAAACAAAACTCTCTCTCTTCCTAACCCTATAAAACTCTAAACAAATAGCAAATAGTATGGATGTCTGAACACGCAATAGCATGTCATTTTTCTTCCAGCATTAGTGTATTTCACAGACGTTAAACTACTTCCCTTCTGAAGGGTTTGAGAGACTGTTACCATAAATTAAATTCACTGCTGCTGTAAGTTGGTGTGGTGGGAATCACACACAAAACATGATGTTTCCTCATTTCTGCAGAGCTGAGACCATCCCTGCCCTCTGGATGGCTCAGCTGCAGGCAGTGCTTGAAATCCAGGGACAGACGGTGACACTCCTCCCCTTGGGGCCATCTGTCCCCACCAGCTGCCTGCTGATCTCTAAGTGTCCCTCGGCTCTGGTCACCTCGTGGTCCCCACCAGCCATAGGGGAGGATGTTCTGTGTTTCTAGGGCAGGCTCAGCTGTTAAATGATGCTTTCCTGGGGGCAGCACAAAGAAAAAAAACATCCTGTTCCTGATGTACTTTGACTTCCAGCAGGTCTCATGTTTAAGGCTTGGGGGTGTCAGTGATTTATACAGGACTGTTCTAGATTTATGCTGTTTCTAGCAGTAAACTGGAGCCTCCTCACAAAGTGCAACTGATGTGCAGGGATTTCATCACAAGTGTTTGTCACTTCAACAGGTGACACTGCTGCTGAGAAGCGCTGTTTGTCTGCCTTAGGCATTGCCCAGCACTGAAGTGGTGCCACAGCCAAACCTACAGAGAGAATGATGGTGATGCCTTCTCCACCTCTCTCCTCCCAATTACTGTAACTCTGAGCAGACCCTTCCTTTTGAAAAGCAATGACCCTCTTCTGAATAGTGTTAAGCAGTGCTGCATAGTAGGTGTGCAGTTTCCTCTGGCTGGCTTTAGGTGTGCCATATGAAAGGCGCACATCCTCCTGGGATGCCTGTGAGCGCACGGAAGAGTGGGAGGATCGTGCTGGGCTGCAGGATCAGATGTGTGTTCCCTTAGCCTGTCATCAGCCCTAGCAGCTTGCACAGAAGGTATTCGATCTGAAGGGGCACTGTGTTTTCAGTAAACTAGCTGTTTGAGAGACATTCTGCTTGCATGTTTATTCAATTTGCTGTAGATACTTTGCTCGGTAACAGAACTGACTCACTACAGTATAACTTTGCACGTTTGACAACCGTAAATATCAGCTGCCAGTCAGCCCAGCCTGGTCTGCTTTGTTAGGTGAGGGAAGTCAGAAGAAAAGTTCTGGTAGAGAAGGAAATCATGAAAAACAGATACAGTGGAGAATGGGCAACAAAAGAATAGCTCCAAACTGTGTGTGCTGCGTGCAGGGTAGGCAGGGTCACGCTGTTGGGTGTCCTTGGGACGGGGTGGGGGTGATTCAGATCTCTGCTGGGGCACACAGCATGGCGAGCTGTCGCTGATGTGCCAGTCTGTGCCTGCTGCCCTGGGGGGTGCAGCACCTATGTGTGCTGCACGCTCTCTGCTTTGGGGAACCGTGTGCATTGCAACACCTGAGAAGCATCTGCTCTGTATTTAGCATGTGGAGGTTATGCATTCATATCATGTGAGGCTTACCACAGTGCTTCAGAAGCAGTCTGAACTGAAGTGGGTTATTTTCTTTGCTTTTCCAATTAATCTCAAGCAGGCCCTGTTTTCTGGGGGTAAGGCCACAATTCAGATTCTATTCATACTAATTGCACACTTGCTTGGTTTGGCCTCATTTTGGCACAGAAGTAAAAGAGAAAGGAGGGAGGAAAAAAGATAGCTTGGTGGATTTAATTTGATTTCTGAAAGTGAGCAGAGCCCAGAGCCTTTGGCAGCACCAGTGCCGTGGGCAGAGCCAGCTGTAGCACGGATTGCATCTCACTGCACCAGGCTTCCCAGCACATCTGCAGCACACTGCTTGCAAGAACCATGCACAGAAACAGCCTCTGTGACACTTCACCATTGGTGCCATTCAGTAGAGTTGATTAGAGATGTTTTTCACCTAGTTTTTTCATGTGAAATCCTGGTTTGTTCTAACAGCCTTATTTTCTCCACCTAGAAAAAGCTGGTTGCATTGAGTTGCTGAGACAGGGGAAAAACTTGGATTGCAGTTGAAATAATTGTGGAAATGCTGTGCTTTCCTTTCAGACAAAACCCAACTTTTCCAGTTCAGAACAGCATTTTTTTCAATTACCTTATGAAAGCTATTTTTATAAGTAAACAATAGCAAAAAAAAAAAAAAAAAAAAAAAAAAAATTGAACATGTGCCAATCCAAAGGAAAACTTTCTTAAAAAATGTGTTTTGCACAAAACCGTGTTAGTTTGCTGCTTTCCCATAGAACTGGTCTGCAGCACTGAGGGCTTGAGATTCTCTTAGAAGAGAAAATGAAATACAAAAGTTAGCTCCACAGAAAATATGAAATTTCATAACAAAAATATTGGCAAGTTGCATTTGAATAGAGGCTCGAGGCTGGATTAAATATAATGGGTGTACTAAGAGAATATGGACAATGCTTTCGTGAGCAATTATGAATCTATAGTCCTAAATAGTGGTACTTTGGAGAAAAGGAGAGAAATAGAGAAAATTAGTATCTCTTAAAATGTGAACATAATACGCAGACTAATAACACATACTAATTCTGTTCCTGGGAGGATTCACCACTGATGTTAGCCCCAGCCAGCCAGACATTCCCTGTCAGCTTCTGCAGGGACTTTGGGTTAACACTTTCCCATTTGCAATTGTGAACTCCAGACAAATACTCATTAGAGCTCAGATTATGGTTTCAATTGCCGCAGTGACATAAGGCTAGCTCTTGCAGAAGCCATCAGTGGGAGCAGAGAAAGGTAATTATTGATTACTGGAAAAGAATAAGGCTGGCAAAAGGTGGCCCTGGTAGGAGGAAGGGGAAGGGAGCAGACGGCTGGGAGCATCGCTGTTGCAGTGAAACAGCTGGGGATGGGGCTGTAGAACTCCTTTAAGGCTTTCACCAACTGGTGGTGAATCTTGAGCCTACTCATACAGAGGAACATGCCTTAGCGACAGATAAGTACTCCAAGCCACAGCATGGAAACATGGCATTTAGGTAATACCTGTCCAGTTTTGAATATGGGCAGTTTCTCAGTCTCACAGAAGTCTTCGAGTGTTTGGTCTAAGCATGAGTGGCTCTGACTCTGGCTAAAATTAAAGGGTACCACAAACGTGCAGCATCTGTGACAGCCAAGCGTAGAACCTTTCATTCTGCAACGTTCTGACTCAATCCCTGGTGCTTTCCTCCTCTACTCCTATCCAGTGCCAGGGCTCCCAGCCCATAGCCAGTCACAAATCAAGAAATAACTGCACCTTTCTATTTTTGTGCTAAGACTCATTTAGCAAGTGTGCAGGGTAACTCTACTTGTAATTGTACAGTGCTTGTTTTCCCGTTCTGTTCCATCCACTGCCTTACTTTGGCCCGGAAATAGAAAGCTCAAAAATCAGTCATAGTAAGGATTTTTTTCCTTCCACCTCCATAATTCTGTCTGGAAACTTCACCCCATTGTCAATGTTCTCGTTGAGCCTAGTGGTATTTTTGCTTTTTGACACTGCTGAACTGCTGAAGTCATTTCAGACAGAAGTGGTTGGCTTGGCCCAGGAGCTTCAGGGATGGTGAGGGTGCCCAGCATGTTGGTTTTGAAATTGGTGGCCATGGTGCCAAAGGTACAATTTTGTCCTCTACATTCAGTTTGTATATTTGAGTCTGTTCAGTGCGATAATCTGAGAGCAGCCAAGGTGTGTTGGGCCTGCATTCAGCTGAGGGTTTGGCTTACACACTTGTGGGCACTGAACTGAGGTGAAGCCATGCTCGTGACTCTGTGTGTGACCCAACACACACAGATAAATGTGTTATACCATTCTAAACCGAGACAGACCAACTTCCAAGGCTTTTCTCTTGGGTTGTCATTTTATGTTAATTGAATGCCTGTGTTAATCTAATAGAGTTTAGATTTATGGTGGGTTCTATACCATGTCATATTTTAATCAATACATATTCCAACATTTAGATGGACAGATGAGAAAATCTGCCTCATCTCTGCACTTCTGTTCTATCAGCTGTCAATAATTCCTAATTTGAATCCTTCAAATGATCAGATTTATGGGTTTCAGTATATTGCATTAATCACAGAAATTAACTTTTGGGGAAAATGATGTTAAAGGTCACACAGAATCCTGAAGGAGCAGTAACTGTGTCTGCAAACATGTTTGCAGCGTCTCTAAGCTGTGCACGATAGAGCATGATGCATGTGTGTAGTCTTTATAGGCAGCAGGAGCAACGCCAGGCCCGCAGTGCCACGGGGCGGTGGCTGTTGTTGGAGCCCATGAATTACTCCCAGTGTTTCTGTAGTGTCTTAGGCGAGAAGTTGTTGGCTTTGTAAAGGGACGTATGTTTCAAATTAGGGAATCTTGCTCTGTGGAGAGTTTGACGTTTGGATTTTCCCTGTTTCTGTGAAATCATGACTTGTAATTTCTGGAAGGATGAGTGAGAGGAGTTTGCTTCCCTCCTTTTAATAAACACTTGGAAAACTTTCTTTCAGCACACCCAGGTGGCAGTGGGGCATGAAACATGGACACGGCAGTGCTGGCAGACAGCAGCAGCTCGTGGGAAGGGCAGGCCAAGGCCTCAGTGCTACTTGCATACTGAGTCTATGCCTGGGCTCCACAGCCCCGCAGCTTTCACATTCTTTATTAGAAATGGAAGAAATACAGTGAAATATATCATTAATTCCTAGAATGGAGTAGTTTACTTTCATGCAAGTTTTATTCTAATCTGGAAGTGCAGTGTATTTATCCTGTAGCCTTCCTGTGCATAAGGTTTCAAAGGTATATTTTGCTATTGAAATAGTTGCTGCTGGTTTTCAGTTTGCCAGAGCTGCTCCCATTGTGTCACCACAATGACGTGTACCCAGGGAAGATGCACTGGGGGTGCGCCCATCCTCAGGCCAGATGCTTGGTGAGGAGCAGGGTTCACTACCCGGATTCTGAAATCATTGGAAAGGCACCAATGGCTTGGGCACTCCCTGCAGTTTTCACACAACTCCTTCTTGCCTATCTTGAGATCAGCTGCCAATTCTAATTATCTTTGCCAAAACAAACCTGAAATAGCTCTGCTGATGGAGTTGATAGATGCTAGAGCTAGATGGAAGCCACAGCCCACAGTTTTCCCATCTCTAAGAAACCAGACTGATACTAGCAATGACTGCAGTTTTACAGATATTAATTAGTATTTATGTAGTGCTTTCTAAGCTTGCAATGAAGAACAGAAGTCATTTTGTTATGAATAAGCAAACTGAAGAGAACAACCATAAAATTGCAGAGAATTGGCTGCAGAACCTAACCAAGGCCTTTGCATCTTTAATTTATCTGCTTCTGTTCACTGCAAACATGTGCTAAGAAAACACGCACCAAAGAGGAAAGGTCTTGTCCCTTTTTACTGACAGCTTCTTTTCCATATATATCTGTACTCTTACAAATCCACTACAAACACTGTTGTCTGAAATACAGTTAATAAATGAAGGTAGCACAAATGTGATTTTAAATCAGTTTAATACAATTATTCATGTAGGTTTTAAATCATTTTTACAGTTGATTTAACATTTGTGACTGGTTTATAGATTATGATATAGGATAGTGTTTGCATCTTTGCAATTTTATTCCAATTTAGAAACAGTACAAATATTAATTTTTACTTCAGTGATGGAGCCTTTGAGAATTAAACTTGTCTTTTCTCAATACACATTTTATGAGAATGCTTTAAATATGATTTTTAATATTTTTGAGGACTTTATTGCTCATAAAGTTCTTTTAACTGGAGTCTGTTCACCAAAGTTTCTTGCCAGACATATGTAAATGTTTTCCATGGTTAATTCAATGGTGTGAAATACGTAAGAATTGTTCTCCACAATATGAGACATTTGGTAGAAGTATTAAACCATTGTAACAAAGTCCTCATAAGAAAAGGAGAAATTTTAACGATGGATCCATTTTGAAAAGACAGTGGAATTATGGTAAACCTCTGCAACAAGGGAGGAACAACACAAAAATGCCTTATAGACAGAGCTTCCCAGGGCTCAGGTTATTGGGTAGAAGAGCAATTTGTTCCAGGATGTGTTAAGGGAGCTTTTCATCTTCAAATCATCAACTGCAGGTTTGGAAGCAGCTGGCAGGAAAGTTTGTCACATAGATGAAGTGGACGAGGGTTCCTGTGCCCAAAGACACTGCCTGGTGCAGTGGCAGGTGGCTGGACCCTGCACAGAGCCGGGCAGGTGCTGCACTGCTCCCAGATCTACTGCTGGTAGCAGTTCTCAGTGCATGGTGGTACAAACTGTATGCAGCATGTTTAATTTTGGTGACCTTCCTTTGCCTAAAATCTGTGTGAGTGGGTGAGCTTCTCACAGTAATCTGAGTCTGAACAAACAAAGGTCGAGTGCCCTTTGAACGGGGTAAAATAAAGGCAGAATCATTTTTGTTTGCAATTTCAAAGATTTTTCCTGTCTAGCGTGAGTGTGTGCACACATGTGTATGTGTGTATGCCAAGGCAACCTTCAGAGCACTAAGGAAGATCGATGTAGAATAACCACATGTAAAATTATCCCAAATGGCAACTGATATTTTCCTAGTGCTCAGTCTAGCCGGCAAATCTACCTGCCACAGAGGTGAACAACTAAAAAACCACAGAAAGGGCAAATAATGTGAATTAGAGTTTATAAAATACTGTTACAGCAGTGTGTATATGTATGTATATCTATTAATTTACTCATCTACATTTTTCCGTGGGGAAAGGTGAGCAGGCAGTGGCTATTTGCTGTACTAACCTCCTTGTATTCAGAGCAGGTGGGCAAATGTTAATACATCTCATAATTGATGGCTTACAGAAATACTATTTTTGCATTAAAATAGGTGCTATGGTAAAGAAAAATAGCTGTGTGACCTACCGAACCATTGGGAATGAAGTAGAGATTCACCCACTTTATCCCACACCATTTACATCATGCTCAGGTCCCACCATTTCTCACCCATCCTAACCAATTGCCATCACCATCTTGTGGTTTTGTTTCAGTATACATACACATGCACACATATGTATGTGACATCTGGTTCCAGTAGAGTTCATTCTTCTTTAACCTGGTTAGTTTTTACTGTAATATTTTTACTGGGACATATAACAACCATAATTATGTGACATACAGTGTTACATAGTAATTTAACAGATACAATTTAAATTATTGACTGTTCTCACCCAGCATCAAATTACCTTGAGGTATATAACAGACGTTATTATACACATCCTTCTGCATTACCCACCACATGCACCCAGGTCCCTGAGCAAAAGCAGTCCCACAAACAGGCTTGCCTTTGCCTGAGGCAGGAATAATCCAGACTGGCTCTCCCAGTATGTTCCTTATGAGTACCAGTAGGACTTTATCCCCTCCTGTGATATTCAGGAGGTATTTGACTGGGCAGGGCCAGCTCAATTGGCAGATCCCTGAGTGTTGACTAACCAGGTGGCTTTTGCTAAATGTGTGTCCCAAGGTTTAAATGTCCCAGCACTCATTGCTCTCAATGAAGTCTTTAACAGTCCATTGTGCTGTTCAGTTTTTCCACAGGCTGATTCATGATAGGGGATGTTTGACCCAGGTGTTTATGAGGTTGTTTCAAAAATGAGTCCTGTTATCTGACTCAGTTCTTACTGGGGTGCCTAGGATAATATTTTGGGCAGCAGCACAGGAGACAGGATATGTTCCAGCCACTCGGTGGTCACTTCCACCACTATAAGCACCTGGCATTTGGAGAATGGTTCATCAGATTGTTCCGTGGCAGCCAACCCAGCTGGAGCCATCAGTCTGCTCTCTTCACCTACTCTTTCTGAAGTGAGCAGATGTAGTGAGACCAATAAAGTTGAAGGCAAACATAGACATTACTTTTTATTATGGCTGATTGAAAATATGCAACTATAATAGATTTTATGGAGCTTTTTTCTTTCTTTCTTTCTTTCTTTTTTTTTTTTTCTTTTGGATATAATGTTAGATATGATTAATTCCCTTTCCTACACAGTGCATCCCACGGACCTCTCAGAGGTATCAAACATAACTAGAGAGGTGATTTTATTTCCTCAGCATGTCAGGATGTCTTGATCTGGCTTTCTCCATACAGCAATATATTTTACCTCCCACTTTTTCTCCTCTTGGCTCAGTCTGTGGATCTGATGCTGGTTAGTGCTGTGCCAATAGCAAAATACTCCCGAAGAAGGCAAATCTGGTCTCAGTCCTGGTGGTCTGCATGTGGAAGCTGGCCATTAGCAGGGAACTAGAAGCAATAGGCACTAAACTATTGTTCTTGTGAGTCATCGCAGAATACTTCTGCAATTTCTGTTTCCAATCAGGTTTTTAGATGGATATTTGGAGACAGAATTTTCTACCAAAAAAATAAAATATTTCCTAGGGAAAGGAACTCTCCCCTTTCTTTTTGCACTTCATATGAACCAGTCCCCAGTTGCACAGCACAGAGCATGTCTCATTGACTAATACACAGCTCAGAAAAAATAGCATTTTGTATTTTCAAGAAAAGATTTCTGCTGTGAAAAGAGTGTGTGTTTGAGCTTTATGGGTGTTAAGATTGCCAAAGGAAGTTGTGTTGTGGAGGACCCTGGAAAATGTACTAAGACTAAATATTAATTCTTAATGCAACTGTGCATCCTGTGTTCAATCAAAAACAGACTGAGTGTGAAAGTGTTGGAAACCAAAGTGCAATTTGTTCACTTGCCAAAAAAAGCAGGTAAACTATCAGCAGAATTGTAATCATCAACTGCTCAGAAGTCTGTGTAATGTCTTTTACAGGAGCAAAACTGTTCTTAAGATGTAGCTTCCTTAAGAGGAAAAATTAGGCTACTACAGGCAGATGAAGAAAACGAAGGTGAAGCTTACTGTTTTTGAATACTCTCTTTTGCCACATAGCTGACCCATGGTTTAGAATCTTGAGATCAAGGACCTAAATGTGGGTGACAGTGGAGCGCAGGCACAGAAACACATCTACCTCTGAGGCAGCCAGCAGCAGGGTGATCCCAGTGCCCTTTTTGGCACACGGTGGGTGTTGGCCACTGGCTCAGCAAGTCCACGCCACTCATAAGCACTGAGCCCCTGACTGTAGAGAACCGGCGTTGAGGGAGCTGCCCGAGCAGCCGGAGGGCTTCAGCATTGCAGTGAATAATTGATCCGCTGCCTCCAACCCATCCTCCCTGGGTGCCACAGAGGAATCCTGGCTTCTGGCTCAGCAGAGCACATCGCGAGGAAATAGATTGCATGAAGAGAATAATAATGTATGCACTCGCCTAACAGTTTTGGAAACATTCTCTAATTAATTCTCATAATGCTCCTAAAAGATATACTTCCAACACTACTAAAAGGTACGGTGAGGCATGAGGCTCTTAAGAAATATCTACTGTGTCCCTGGATGCATCAGGAGAAAGTTTGTAGAACTGAAATTATTATCACAAGCAAATAACAATACTCTCGACCAACTTCCCAAATGTGTCTTTGTATCTACTTAGTGTAAGACACAATTCAAAATCACTTTCAAGAGCTTAAATACACAGGCAAGAATTTCATACATGTTATCGTATGTCATCTCCATATGCTTGACGTGTGTATATGAAGTGCTGAGGGTAAGCACTGTTTTTAAGTATGAGGTGGTATCTGGGCCTTTAGCATTTGGGAAACAAAGAAATACGTTACTAGGCAAAGCATTTTAATAAACAGACCAAAGAGAAGGCTTCAAGTAAGTGTGGATTTATTAAGTTTTGGAAGATGAACTTTCAGAAAGCTGGACGTAAGGCAATCTTGTGTCCTAAATAATTACCAGACTTCTTTCTGCCTAGGGAAAATTATGAAATAGATCCCCTCAGACTAATAAAGAATTAATGGTGGAAAACATAATAATGTCATGCTATGTGTTTGTGAAAACAAATCTTGTCAAATGTATTGTGATTTTTTTTTTTAAATGAGATTTCAAGTTGGTAGAAGTAGCAAGGTTGGGGTAGCAGACCTCTGTATAGTTTTTATCTCTGCAGCATGACATTTTGATTACTACAAGTATACCAATTCCAAGTTAATGAACAATTCCAAATTAATATTAGGAAATTAATATATGGATGGTGCATATTGAACGAATGAATTTTTTTTTCCATCTTGTAGGGAGGTCTGTCATGGGAAACGTGGGCTCAGAGCTCTGTTGAACTCTGCCATCTCAGGGTTTACTCCCAACTGCCACCATCTTCTTGTGCAACCCCAGAAATGCCAGTCACTTCTGTGCTCTGCATTCCCGGTTTGTACAGCAATGATGCTGCATGAAACCCGTTTCCAAAAAGGTTTTGAAACTTACTGACGAAAACTCTATACATCATTACAGACGGGGTGTTTAATAGTAGAGTCCTGATCCTATGGTTTTTTGTTTCTTTTCTAAGTGAGCTGCTGCCGCCGCTGGTTTAGGAACCCTGGCAACCTGTTAGTGAGCGGGTTGGCAGCAGGGCAATTACCCACTTTCCTCTGCATCGATTTGTGACTCCATACATTGGGCAAGATGGAATAGAATAAATTCAGTTACAGGCAAATGTGACCTCACAAGTCTCACTTAAGGACTATTTTGGTGTTTTGGTGCTGAGGAGCTGCACCACTTAAAACAACGTAGTGCTTGTAGGGAATGTGCAACTGAGAACTCCAAGAGTAAATGTGTTCAGAGAAGAGCTACGAAAATGCTCAACTTTACAAAAGAGGCCTTGGGTGAGAAGATCTCAGGGTTCATCTTCTTTTTATTTATTTAATTTTTTTCCACGGGGTTCAGAGACCAGCTCTCCTGCCTTGCAGCCAACCCTCCAACAGAACCTGGGAACGAGGACCGAGGCAGGTCCTTATCGTGGTTTATTCTGCATGAAGACAGGGCGCTTTTAGGGAAGTTATGCTGTACTTCAGCCCCAGCTTTTAGGCTCTGTGCACGGGTTAATTAATGTTGGAAGTCTTCTAGGCTGCTTCAGTCGGGTTGTTGGGAGCAATCTCAATGTGTTGATGTGTACTGAGAAATGCGGTGAGATGTGGGAGATGAAAACGTGTAGAAGGAGAAAGGTGTAGATGTGGTACTGAGGGACACGGTGAGTGGGCAGTGTTGGTGGCAGGTGAATGGCTGGACAAGATGATCTTATAGGTCTCTCCCAGCCTTGGTGATTCTATGAATTTGCGATGTGATTATTATTATTTTTCCTGCTTAATTGGCAACCCTGCCTTTTCCCACATTTGTTCATTTTCTGTTCTTTAATTATTTTTGTTACAACAAAGTTTATCCTTTGTGGGACAGAAAGGGAGTTCCATGTTTAATTTAAGGACAGGTTTTGCCAAGAACTGCTGCGACCAAGATTTGATCTTGCGTCAGTCTCAGCACCACAAAGGATCTTTAGTGCTACAGACAGCTTAGAGACGCTTTAACCAAGCCTCAGCGAGGCCTGGGAGGTGCTCTGGGGGAACACATCCCCTTCTGAGCGGAGCCCGCTGCGCTCCGCTCCCGCCCGGCGCGCAGAGAGGCGGTCCGCAGGCGGCACGGCCCGGCCTGCCTGCCGCGCTGCCGGCAGCGGTTGGGCCGCGCTGCGCCGCCCGTGCCTCGCGGTGTCGCTGCAGACCGCCCCGCGCAGCTCTGCGGCCGTGCGCCGCGCGGCTCTGCGGGCCGGAGGCAGCGCCGGGTGGGCTTCCAGCGCTGGGCCCGGCTGGATGATTACCCCGGGTTCGTCGTTTATGGTGTGCTTTGCGCTCTGTTTATAGTCGTGCTTTATTTTTCGTTTTTCCTTTGCCCGCTTCTTGTTTTGAAGATCGTTCCTGCTTCGTTTTATATGGAATTATTAGTGCGGCTTTCGAGCGTTAGTATAATTTGCCTCCATTTAAAAGTTATGGAGGTGATAAAAAGGCAAACTTGAGTGTATGAGTGCTGAGTGCCGTGATCCAGCCCACAGTGGAACAGAGCGTTCTTTGCTCTCCGCTAATAACTAAATCTTCTGCTACAAACTTAATTAAACTCTTTTCTAAAGAGTTTCCAACTTCCACTTTAAAGCTTCATTCTTGCAGTGCTTATTCAACCCAAATTCCAATGCTTGTGCTTTCCAGAATTGTATTCAAGGAGAAACAGCTGAATCAAACCTATCTCAGTGACACCGTGTCAGACACTTTCTTTTCCTTTTTATTTTTCTCCTCCTAGTGCAGAACTCTGTGCAGTTTATCCTGATTGCCATTTCAAATACAGATGTTATATCAGCTGATACAATAAATATTTGTTTATTTGAATTTGATTTAGATAATATTATTTTTTTCTTTAGAGAATTTATGCCAGCAGAGAAGGGCAGAAAAAAGTGTAACCATGTATTTCATTTAGCCAAGGAGTATGAGTGTGTGTGCAAATTAAACAATTGCGTGCACATGTTAATTTAGATATTTGTATGTGCAATTACTTAATTTGCATGTGCAGATTAAGTTAGCCCAATTAATCACTATGATGGTCCTGTTTTACACAGTTGTGAATCTACCAGCATTATAGTTGTATCCCCACAAGTGCTGAAATAACCTTACAGGAGACTTGGGTCCAACCTGTGCACAAGTCAATCACATACTTTTGAAAAAAACAAAAAACAAAAAACAAAAAAACAACACAAAGAAAACAACAACAGCAATAAAAATTCAGAAAATGAATTTCACAATGTGTTGTTTGTTACTTCTTTTGAGAGTATTTTGTTTAGGGAAACCAGCTATAGCTATATATTTGATCTGTTGCTGTTGGGACTGCTGCATTGGAACAATATTTCTCACATCTGGAACTTTTTGTTTGGGCTAATTAGAATGGTGATCTTGGATTCAACCTATCTTAAGTCACAGAAATATGAAGTGGGCAAATTAAGGACATTTGCTCATGATTAGAGTTCCTAAATGAAAATCAGTGAAATGCTTCTTAGAGTATTTACAATCTTGTACCAACAAGGCTTTTCGTGCACAGTGTGTCTGTGCAATGAACATTGCATTCATCAGTACAGTAGCACCCAAATGTGATTCATTCTGTGTTGCTTTCAGATTTGGTCTAGTGTGTGTATTCTTCTAGGGTGGAAGCCATCAAAATTAAAAGCAGCCTCATAAAAGAAACCGTATGTCACACAGTATATTTTCACTTTGGGGACGTGCTGTTTGTCAGCCAAATGGTGCCCGTTGTATCCCCATGGACGTGTGTCCTCGTATATCCCTGCCTTCCCTCAGCAGTGGGGTTGCCAACAGGAGCGGCTCTCACCCTCGCTGCCTTTCAAGCCCAAGTAGTCCAGTGCAGGCTCAGGGCTGTCAGGCAGCAATTACCCTTCTAAGCCCTTGCAAGTTTATTTAGATTAATTGTTACCATTCTGTGGGTTGCATTTTTTGTTTGTTTGTTTTTCGTGTCTGTTGTTTAGTTTAGCATATGTGGCTAGAATCTAGAGACCCTCCACCCTACCCATCCCTAAAGCCAAGAGGTACCTGCTGAACTTTAGTTCTTATCACCGTAGACCGTTTGGCCAACAGAACCTGCTGTGACCAGGGGCTTTTTGCTTCCACTACATGTAACCCAATTTCCTTGTGATGAGCACAACCTACCTCTTTTTTGTTTGTTTTTGCTGATGTATTTGGGGCTCTGGAGTCAGAGAAAGTTTGTGCATGGAGTCAGGTGGAACCTTCTGTGTCGGTATTCCACATGCATGACCTGGGCTCGGGTTTCCTGCCTGGCACTCCATGCTCACATGTGCACGAGGAGCCTGGCAGTATAGATTGCTTTGTTCCTGTACCTGGTTAGAGGACCGTGCAGCCAGCAGGCCTCTGTGCCATTCCCCACCATGCCCAGGACTACTGCTACCCCAAAACATGTGGCAGATCACTACTGCCCCATAAACTCTTGAAGAAAAAGGCAGCAAAATTGCAGAACATGTGTGACCTGTAAAATTTCATGCAGTTTTTCTTTAAAACAAAGAAGCAGAGCTGGTTTTGACCTGGTTTTGTTCGTTCTCTTTTTTTCCCTATGGGTAAGGAATGTGGTGCTACGTTGCGTGACTTGGCCTCTCCAAGAGGACAAGGGGGGAAAAGTGACAGGAAGGAAAGTTGTGGTTAAAGCATGAAGAAGCAATATTTCTTCCAAAATACGATTTCTAATATGTCAACATTTAAATGTGAATTGTTCTGATCAAATATTTACTGCTATCGGGAGCTGTGTAGAACATTAATCTTAATTTGTTTTTCTTTTTCTCAAAAGCAATGAGTCCAACATAGCTAGGAGATCTGTGTCTTTAAAAATAAATAATGTAGCAGAACGACATATTCTTTGGTATAGAAATGCTAGCCTGTGGCATCTTCTGCAACTACAAAGCAGTCTCAAGTGAACTTTCTTCCCTTTTTATTAATAATTCCCTAAATCAAGGAGGAATCTTTAAAAGTTCCCTTTCGTTTTCCTCTTGCACTGCTCTCAGCTCTGCCTCTTGCTCACACTGGCTCATTTCCCGCCGTGTCTTATGTATGGGTATAAATCTGTGCCTGCAGTTTCAGGAGGATGGGCTGCAGCCTGCTAATTCTACGTGCAAACACAAAGTGAGTTTTTTCTCTTCTATTCCATTTTTTTTGTTAGCCTAGTTTTGTGGGTTTTTTTTTTTTTTCTTTTTCCTGAAGGTGGCAGTGAAAGAAAAAAAATAACACCCTTTGAAGATTTAGGAATTTTATTACAAAACAGATGGACAAGTACTGTATTTTACCCATTTCCCCTTGTGCCCATGAGCGCTGACAATGAAAACTACAGCTCCTATAAAGTGCTGATCAAATTGTGAAAAGGTGGCCTTTCCCAGCAGCTTGGCACAATCTAGCATTATCTCGGCTTATAAATAAACGGATGGGCTGAGCCACTTGGTTTTTTTCTCTTAGTCCTTACCAAGATAATTGAGGATCATAATGGTGGGAAAGGACTGCAGTCATCATTCGCTGCCTGTCAGGTATCAGTACTCATCTTCGTGTCATCCGTCACCATTGAACCACTCTGTCATCTTTCCCCAGCCTTCAGCGCCGCTCCTTCTCATCGTGTTCATTATCTCCGGCTCAGACCAAGCCCCCTCCCCCAGCTCCTGTAAATGCATCTTTGTGCGACTCTCAGTCTTCTGATTATGAATCGATGATCATGTGGTGTAAGAGAGATAGATGGCTTTTAGTTCCATCTTGTCTTCTCTAATTGTAAAATATTAGTTACATTAGACTGTGTCTTTTGATTAATGGAACTTATTTGGAGTGGCCTCTCCCAGCCCTCCCCCTTCCAAAGTCCTCCACTGACTTTTGAGAATTGAGTGATTTCACTTAAAGCAGACAAATAGGCCCTTCAGCAAGGAGATAGCTCGGCTCTAATATTGTGGGCAACGCGAGCTCACAGAGACAGAGTTGTGTGTGTGTGTGTTTGAAGAAAGGCTTCAACTCCGGCTAGACAAACACAGACCATTTATTACCATACAGTAATGCTGTTTTGCAAATCCAGCAATTCTTATAAAGCTGCAAAACAGGACATAAGGCTGAATGCCTTTTGAATTAAATTAATCTTAGATAGGAATTAGGAGCATCCTCGCATTCAGTTTGGATGAAACAGGTCAATCCAGAACTTTGATGTATTAATGCTAGCATAAAGTGTTATCTTAATACTCTCCTTTATACTTACAGGACATATCATCAGCCAAATGTCTCTTCCTTGTACATCTGACACTGTGAGACATCCGTCCTTTAATACAGAATTTATCTTATTTGGCACTATTTACCTAAACATGGTCGGTTGATAAAGTCCTTGCTGTACAAATGGAAAGGCAGTTGACTAAATCCCTTATTATAAATAATCACTGTCTATCTTTCAGTGTAAATTCAAGGACATGTTCACTTTCAAGCTATCAGTTCAATTAGAAAAGGTCTATTCACTGTCGATGTCTATATCTCATGGAAATAGGAAAGCACAGTTAATAAACAAATCAAACTATTTTAAAAAATAGCACTGCGGATTATGGAGTGAGGGTGGCACTGTCAGGACACATGCTATATAAAAATATATGCAAACAGTTTAATCTAAATTTTTTTTGCTACTTTTAGGATTGAAATCTGACCTTCGTGTCCTTCCCCCCCCCTCCTCCCCCAGTACTTAAATCTGTAATATTACTGCAGAATATACTGCCTACAACATACCTTCTGTGTATAAAAATTTGAAGGATAAGTTTGTGTTTGTATAAAATGCCAGCTAAGTCCTAGGCAATTTATATCTTTGTGTTAAAGAAAAGGGAGCTGGTGCGGGGCTGTGCAGGGCAGGGGCTTCTGCACTGGGCAGTGAGGTGGGGGCTTGGGCTCCTTACCTGCCTGTAGTGCTGAGGCTGTGCTATGGGCACCTACCTGCTGCTGAAGGTACATGATGGTAGAGAAATCTTTTCTCTCCTTCTAGAGGAAAGTAACTTTCTAGCCTTTACAGTTATGGGAAGTACTTGATAGTAGGAATCCAGAAAGCTGGAGAAAGTCCAAATAGAAACCCAGAATAGCTTATTTTGTGCATATATATATATATATATATATGTATGTATTAATCACTTCTTATAGAATTTAAATGAGATTCTTCATTAGCCTTAGCCTCGATATCCAAATGCTCTGTGCAGGAGAGGGCTCTGTTGAGGGCTGAACCCTGAGCTCCCACATCTCCATACACTTCCAGTCAGTCCTGTGTTCATCTGAGATCACGATTTGGCTCTGGATGAATATTTCTGTGCAGTATTTACCACCCTTGGAGGAGTGATTATATTTAATGGCAGAATTTCAGTTGACTTCTCAATATGTATTGAGTTGACCTTTAAGTTAAACCACAGATTAATTTTTTTTTAGTTGTCGGTTTAAGTGCATTTATAGCCCTCTTTGTTCTGATCAGCGTAACAGTACGTGAAGTTACCCGGGTCAGATTATTTGTTGAAATCAGAGGAATGGCATGGCTTCTTGAGAAGGCAAATATTTTGCCCCCCTATGACCACTGTATACATTAGTTTTGTTGCAAAATGATTTTGGTTTATAAACAGAGACACCCGTGTGGGTATCAGTTTGCTTGAAAGCCCAGAGCCTGACATTGATTTCATGTAAGTAAACCTTCTCTGGAAGACGATGGAAGCCAACGAAGCTTGCTCGAGATGGAGTGGCTCCCTCAGACAGCAGTGTTTGGCAGCACTGCTGTCATGGCAGGGACGTTCTACTGTATTTGCTACCCGTGTGCGTGACATGCTGTGCTGGATTGCAGTTCTGCAGAGATAGAGAAGGATGATTTTTATGCTAAATCATCAAAAACAAAAAACAAAAAACAAAAAAAAACCCCAACAAATAATCAAACACAAAAACCAGTAAATGTCTGAAGTGCATAATTTTCTTCCCATTGCCTATGGAAAGTTTAGTATCAGTATGCTAAGAAAGGAGGTTTTGGTTGTTGATTTTGTTTCTTTTTTTTCCTGTAACATATGTGCTATGTTACATATTGATCCCATGATCTTTGCTGCATGCCATCGCTTGTGCTGAGGCCTCAACTCCAGATCTGAGCCCTACCTGTGCTGGATGCTCACAGGGCTGTTTGTTGGCCTTGAAGCAATGTGTGGACAAGCAGCTGGGCTCAGAGTGCCAATAGTAATGTTAAAATTACAACCCACTCCATTAGATGGGTTTAGGTGATGAAGCTGGTGGCACCTTCAGAGTCCTCTGTCCTTCCACACCAGAAATCAATAGTGCATAAATATAAGGAAAGTGGGTTCAAAACAAAACAATGCGATGTGACTGCTTTTAGCCCCCAGCCAATCTTCAAGTGTGTTTTATGAACCTTCGTAAGTAAGAGTTAGGTGATGAGGCCTTGCTTCAGAGACATCCTATGCTTAGGCACTGTGTGAGCCTGTGTGCATTCCCACACGCGTCTGCGGGATGATTTACAGGCTTTGTATTATGCATAACCTTCAGCAATTTGCTGAATCAGGGCCTAAATACTGAAATATTCTTTAATAGTGCTGGCTCCACCGTGAAACTCTAGAAGGCACATTTGCCTCTCAGTGTCTCTCCATAAGACTCATCAATGATAATGGAGTTACATTAGGCACATCTAAAGTTAATTATACAGTTACCTCTCTCTTGGCCCATGTTTGTCAGAGAGAATAGGATAAAAAAATCTTTTGTCTTCTAACCTCTATTTTTAAAGTTTTGTTTGGATTTTGATCTGCCATCTAGATGACAATGTAAAGGGCACGCTAAGAAGACCTTTTGTAGGTGGGCCTGGGTATTTGTTAGCTGTGAACCAGCTTGGGAAATGTTGTGTTAAGAAAACCTGCAGAAAAGAATCCACAGAAGTAAAAGGAATGTTTAAGGCAGTTTGCTGATAAATGGTAGCAAAGCTTTTCCTTTGTAGAACGAAGTGGATGGTGTTAAGGGGTGCTGATTTATATCAAGGGTCTGAAGGTATGCTTCGACTGGAAAAATAAATGCTAGTAACTCACCAAAAAGTTGGGAATTTGTAATGTAGGGACAAGATGAGTGAAGTAGTAAATCTAGAAATTCTGTAATTCACTGCAGGTTGAAAACCAAAATGTAGGTTTTTTCTTTTACTTTTTTTTTCCTTTTCTTTTCTTTTTTTTTTTTTTTTAAACATGCTTACACAGTTAAATCTGGAGAACCAAAATCCTCTCTCGCAGGTGCAGGTATCTGTATGTTTTGCTTTCGGTTTATCTGCACAGTACGGAGGGATGCCAGATTTCTGTGGGGATCCAGAAGCTTTGACATACTCCAGTTTACAGTACCTGAAGTGTGCTCAGCTGCTAATGCATTTTGCATGCAAGATCACTGTGCTTCAGTGTGACAGCTAAGAAAAATGTCATTTTTATTTTTAATTGGAACAGGATACAATTTTGCCGCCCCCCCCCCCCCCCCCCCCCACCTGCAAAAAACAAAAACAAAACAAAAAAAAATATAGAAGAATAAAATCTGATTCTTTGTTAAAGATTTGTTTTACAAGAGTCCAGTCACAAACCATCTAGTACTTAATAAAGTCAAATTCCTTCCCACATGTTCCTGTGTGCCCCCATGGAAGCCAGTGGGAGCTGCACATGAATACCGAGTGCAGGGTTTGCCCTTAGGACTGAATTTCCTCACTGACTATTCCTTTAGATTGTCTTTTGGTTAACAGTCTGTTTGCAGCAGGCTAGGGCCAGAGAGGTGGTGTACACCCCACTGTTCAAGTCTGCAGGAAAATATTCTATGGAGAGCTACTTAATAAAAATCAACTTGCTCCAATAGTCATTGAGAAATACCTCAACTGTTAGCAATCAATCGAGGGCTGAGTTTGAAAAAAAAAAAAAAAGAAAAACACAAAAGGACATCAAAGAGGTTCTCATTCCCAGTCTATTGCTCTATTTAAGGGTCCTATAATTCGGTGAGGTTGTGTGCTAAATAATTTGTAAGCCTTCAGAACATCCAGGTTATTGTTTGTGGACAGATGGTGCATCACATTTTATTGCTTATTCCTTCTGTGGTTTCTCATATGCAGGACTGATGTGCACTCTGAAGTCTTTGTTTCCTTGCTAAAATCTCTAATCTAAAACAGGCAATCAAGCACACAGACAGTGCTTCAGAAAGCATAATCATAGTTTTAAGGGGGGAAAAAAAGCATTTCGACTGCAGTTAGGAAGCAGATGCGTTCACTGAAAATGCAAAAGGTTATCAGAAGAATTAAAATAGGAAAATAGATATAGAATTTGGAAGCCTTGAGGAGAGCCTGTGCTTGCTTTGGGAGTAGGTGTGCCTTTTCCTGGAGTACCTGCTTTGTATCTCTCGGCGGAGCTGGCGCAGAGAGAGCCTTTGGAGCCCGGCTTTTGCTTTCACCTTGCCCCCCGGGACTGGCAGCCTTTGTCTCCCACAGGCAAGTAGCAGCCGTGTTGTGATCTTGGAACCGCGGCTGCCCCGAAGAGTTAAATCATGTTGATATACAGGAAGGAAATGGAATAGACTAACTCTGCTCTTTTCTTCCTACGGATTTTTCTTTTTATTCTGAAGATAGAATTACTGTTTGTAAGCATCTGAAAGTCATTAGTGGCTCTGCAGTCTGTCAGGTGCCGACGCAAAAAACTGCTGAAACTGAACGGGTTCCTGTGCAGAGTGCTGGGAATTTGTCATGTGCTGATGAGCAGTTATAATAATATATGAGCAAATCACAAGCATTCTGCAAATTAATCAAATTTTTTTTCCCTTCTCCCTTGTCTCTGGGAGAGTGGCTTTGCCGGCAGACGTAGGTGAAGCAGTTTTACTCACAGATGGTAGCTCTGGCATCAGATGGAATTTATATAACAGTAATTCTGATTTCCTGCCAAAGTAGCACTGAAAACACCAGGGAGATTGTACAAGACAAGTCATGTGGTTTTGCTGAGGTTGTTGTGGGAAGTTTAAGGGGGGAAATCTCAAATTTTCCTCTTTGCATTTATTGTTTTAGCCTGAAGGGCCAGAAATCGTACGCCATTCTGCCATAGGCGAAATCCAACACATCTTTTTTTATGAATTGCGCTGAAAGAGTGCTTCACAGCTGTTGAAACTGCTGGCAGGGGGAGAACCACATGCCTCCTTACCCTTTCTGTTCCCTTACAAGGATTAAAGGAGGGAGGGTTCACGAGGTGGTACGCTACACGCGGGGGCAGCAGGGCCTCCCCCTGCAGGAAGCGGCGCCATGTTCGCTCGCCTCACGCTGCCCCACAGGGCTGCTCCGAGGGGGCTCACCGGGCCACACGCTCGTGGGTGGGCAAAAGCTCTTTCCCCTCATTAAAAGTGGGGTTTTTTTCCAAGCAGTGAGCCCAGCCTTGTTAGTTGTGTGCACACAGACGTTCCCACTTGATCAGTAGAAGGAAGAGGGGTGAGCGTGCGGCGCACTCGCTGTACCGCCAGCACGACGATGGCGCTGGGTCTGGTGAGCATCTCGCTCAGCAGCACAGAGGTGTTTGCATCGCAGGCTCGTAAAGAGGGTGAGAGAGCAGAATCAGGCCTCGTGGCTTCTGAATGAGACTGCCGTTTTAAAAGCAAAAGCAGTCTTCCTGGAAAAATATTACAGTGTGTTTGTAATGGCAGTGTATTGAGTAATGCACGGGGCATCGTGAGACTGCTGTGACACTAAAAGGAAAAAATAGAGGAGAGCAGAATGGGAGAACTTTCAGGGGCTGTTTTTAATAAAGAGGTGAATTCTTTCTGCAGTAGGAAAAATGATAAAAAGATGGCGTATCAGCTACATTATGCAACAAAGTAATGCTGCTGTGTTTTTATAATGTAAGGCACTGCCCATTTGTTTTGGTTTACGTGACTGCAGTGAAATAAGTGGATTAGACTGAAACTTTAGCATGCTTCATTGCAGCTGGTTGCAGACATCTGTCATTCCTCAGCCATACATTCTGGATCATGCCAAGAAGAAAAAGCAAAGTCTGACACCTTTCATTTTAGAGAGCCTTTTATAGAAAAGAAAAGGAGAAGGGAAGAAAGCATTTCCTTTGTGACTTAATAAAAAGGACACTTTTTCTATGACAACGTCAACAGTACTTTCCCGAGGAAGAGTTCCTGGAAAGTTAATGCTGGATTTATTCTTTGCAGACTTTTAATTTTTACTGTTGTAGATCCTGATTTGTTGAATGGGTAATGATAAAAATAAATATTCCCTGTGCAAGTGCACGTGTGTGTGGTGCAGGCTGGTAGGGCCACTGCAGCCCCCGCAGCGATTCGGTGTGCCATGGTTGTGCTGCAGGCCTTGCTTGCAAAACTCCATAAGCAGGTCACAGGAGTGTTTTATGGAATGATTAGTGGGGTTTGAGCTACTCCTGGATAATTTGCAGTATTAGCTATTAGTAAGCTGGATATTTATTTACTTAGTGTTTTGTTTTTCCTCAGTCTCTTTACTAACATGTCACTGTAGATAGAGAATCATGAGTTACGTGACAAGCTATAATGTGACAAAATACCATCTAAATTACCCCAGTTACATAACAAAGCAACAGCTGCAATTAAAGGAGAACATGCTTATCCTACTTGGCATTATACATGCAGAAAGCAATTATTCTAGCTTTGGGTCCCAGTTCAGCAAACCTTACACCATGTATCTCTCACTCTCCTTAAATTTAAGTGACTTGTGGAACATGGGGTGTTCCTGATTGTCACCTTGCTGCATGCATAGGGGCAGCTATTCATGTGGGGCAGGCTGCTCAGAGCCTATTGCAAGCCAACTGAGGTCATGAGATGTGGGCAGGAAAAATTTAGAAAGCTAAATCTGGGATTTTGTAAATCCCATTCCTCCAAATAAAATAAATAAACTCAAGATAGTTTCCCAAAAGAAAAAAAAGCAAATGCTATTGCCTTTATGAATTGCTAAGCGAAATAAAAGCTATTTAGTAGCAAAATGTAGTCACTGATAAGACCTTGCCTATTAACACCTCTGAGCTGCCTGATCTTTTACCAAAATCTCAGTGCCACCAGTACAGCTTTTATTCTGGGAAATCACAGCTACATTAAATTAAAAAAAAAGAGCTTCATTCTAGAAGTCTTAAATGCTTCCTGAAATTATAAATATTTACTGAGACAATTAAAAAATATGACAGAACATTAGACAGAAAACTTGTGAATGGCCTAGTAGGAAAACCGAAATATTTCCCTCAAGGGGGTTAAAATGTGAATACGCTGTTATTTATGTGATTAAGACAAGCAGAGGAGTGAATAGGCATGGCAGTTAACTGAAATATGTAAGTAAAGACAAAGGTGGGACTCTGAAGATGTAATTTTGATAAACAGGAGAACTTGGGGTTTCTTAATACTAAAGACTAGCCTGCCACCCGCCTTCAAAACACATTTCCTTGACTGCAGACTTCCTGGGGTCCATCAGGCATGAAGGAAGAAGGTTGTCTGGAGCTGTGCCCAGCACTCCATCCCTGTGTGGAGCAGCCCCAGGGCTGGAATATAGGGATGGAGAGGCCTTGCCTCTGGGCTTTGGAAGAATAAGAGCTGCATTGAGAATGGGGCACAGCTGCAGGCTGATACTTGTGTGTTTGGCCAACCAATGTGAGTTTAGGATTTGGAAGGGGGTTACAATTGAAGATTTTATGAATTCTTGTAACTCTTGCCATTATAAATTCAATTAGAGGTGTCCTACTCTTTACGACTGGTACTGAGTGCCCTTGATAAGAACTCTGTCCTCCGCTTATGTGTATAAACTAAAGTAAATAAATATGAAAAATTAAACGTAATTAAATTTACCAAAGCATGGGACAATGGTAGTCTGACATTTCAAGCTCAATCAATGACAGCATTCCCACTAACCTCGTTTGGGGTGCACTGAGGCACTGGGCTCGTAACTCATGTTGTCATGTCCAAAACCAAGCCAGTGCTGCTGGGCGTGGGCACTGCATCGTGTGGCCACTGCTTAAACTGTATGAGTCTTTAGAGAACAAAGTCTGAAGGTGTTTTGCAGGACAATTCTTGTTTTACAGCATCCAATAATGTTTTGTATTTTTTTAAGAGACCCTTTCAGCTGGTGGTGCTCCTACCTCCTCCCTCCTCCAAGATCCCTTTACCTTCTTAATCAGAAGATCCTGTGTGAAAATAAAAAATAAAGTTTGTGCTGAGTGTCTGCAGCTGAATAACACTGCTGTTTTGTCCTCTTTTCAAGAAATACAAAAAGGTTGTCTTCCCAAAAATCACAACTCGCCATTAGATCGTTGGAAACAAACACTTTTGTGGTAGTCTGTATTTGGTGTACTTTAAAGGGACAGCAAGTTCCTCAGCCTACGTCCAAACAGAAATAATTTCGACACGGTGTATATGGAACAGAGGAAACAACTGTTAAATCACTGTTGTTTTCCATAATTTTGTGACTGAGTTTTTGATAAGGGATGTTTAAAGGAAAGCATTAGCGTTTTCTGCTTGTTTCTCTTTATTATGAATGTACGTTTGGTTATGTTGTACTTATTTTTGTTTTACATATTAAGTTTTGAGGATTATTTTTCGCCACTTTTGGTTTCAAAAGAAATTCAGTGGGTGACAGTGGGTGCAAGCTTTTCAGACAGGAATTGAACTGTTAGTTTAAATGCAATCTTTGTTTTGGGGGGAATTTGTAACATGAAGTTGATCTTTAAATAATATGTACTAGATACGTATCATTTAAACCTATTACCTACATAGTAGGTGTTTGTTGTTGTTTTGTGGATGACTTTTTTTAATGTAAAGTACTCAGAAACAATTTTTTTTTTTAAGAGGACATAGTTTTAGTCTGAAATTCTCCTGCAGTGGCCCACTTCTTTACCATCCCAGCACTGCAGGTACGTGGGGACCAAGGGTGCCAACACTCTGCCCCATGCCAGCAGTGGCTCTGAGCTGGGTGGTGACCTCTGGACAGGGCCGTGCACCTCATTGCTCCCTATAGGAGGATTCTTTCTGGATCACTAACGTGGGATGATGGTCTTCTCAGTTGGATGAATCCTTCTAGTTTTAGGTCACTGCTTTCCAAGCATCCTTAATGTGTTTATTTAGGGCAAAGCTGGTGGCTGTATTTTGTGATGAGATGGATCTTAAACCCCAACTTATCTTTCCTTAAATAAGAACTTACAAATGACTTGCAGAGAGAGAGGTTTTTTTTAGATTCAGACTTGAGCTGCCCCTGGAAGCATCTGCTCTGTATTCTCTAGGGGTAATTTAGGTAACTTGATTTCTGTGTGAAGTGTTTAAGTAATAAGAGGTGAGCCATAGTCTGGTGCCTCTTACAAGCAGTTCCTCCAGTTTCCTTTAGGACTATCTGCAGGATTGAGTCTGTGATTGGTGAAGGAATGTAGCTGAATAGATGGTGTTTAGAGGGTTGCTTTATGCATCTCACTGCAAATACTCAACCCAATGCCTTAGCCTTGGTAGGTGGAAATGTGCCCACGCATTCCTAAAATGCAGATATAAATGTTCTTTGTTGTATATGATTCTACAGTAAGGCATCAGAAAAAACCTTAGACAAAGCTTTTAGTTCGTACAGCTATTCCTGGTCAACATAAAATAAAGAGTTTTTAAATTTTAATTTTCTTTTTTTTTTTTTTTTTTTTTTGTTATCCAATAAACATATAAACTTTACAGAATATTGTAATTGTTCCCAAAAGACCAACTTGTTTTGTGCTGGACTTGTATGTGAATAAACATATACTTTTGAATTGTTTTATAAAAACTTTTACTACGTATATGAACCCAATTGGACATACTTAATTTGCCTGGTATTTTGGGAGTTTCATGAAATGCATATTTTGAGACCAATAAAATGGAATGGAGACATTATTGTCTATTGGACAAATATATTTATTCAGCATTTCCCCATCCATACTGTGATGCTACAGATCAGAATGGTTGCTTTAGAGCCTTTCTGCTCTCATGGGTAACACAGACAGGGTTTGGAATATTTGCTGTGGATAGTAAATGTATTTATAAAAATTTATATGTTAAAAAAAGGAAATCGCACAAGCCAAGATTTAAATGAGAATAGTTCTCCCTTTTCTTGTTATTATGTTACAATAGCATTGCTTTAAAACGGCAGTGCTCACCGCCATGCCTGGGATCCAGAGATTCTGGTCTGAGAAAGCCATGACATCTGGCTGACCATCATTCCTGAGTGGCTGAGAAATGTGTGATTACGCCAGCAGTGCTGAGGGATGGAGCATGTCGGTGCCATCCATACTGGTCCTGCTGAGAGGGCCGAGCCGTAGCCTGAGGTGGTCCCTGGCATGAGGGATTGGCACAGCAGCCTGAGGAGGGTCCAGACCTTTGGTGTCCAACATCTGAACTGCAGAGATCTGCCTCCAAAAAATTCAGAGCTCTGAGGCTTTTCAGATATCTCTCAGTGATTGAGTCATTTATTTGCTTTAAAGAGCTAATGGCTGTTGTTTCCGATTTTCACCGAAAGGATATTCTTAAACTAAGCAAAGAAAACTGAAATGAGTTTGCTGTATTGCATCTCAGTAAATGTTATAGCCATTGGCCATCTATGGAAAACATTCTGTCAGATAATCACAGCCATTTTTGCATTTTAAGGGAACAAATGTCATATCTATGAACCACATTTTTTTCAGAACTTAATTATAATTTATAGTACATTGCACAGCATTTGTTTTCTATTCATCATTTTATTGCTCTTCTGCTTTTCCCCCTAAATTTATGCACTGAATTGCGTGTCGGTGAGTCTGTATGTGTGTATCTGTGTGTACATACGTACACATATGCAGTATAATAAAAAGTGGTGTAGTGGGGACAACAGACGGCTTGCGTGTGATGTATTATTGGCATTTTTCTTTCAAATTACCGTTTTCTTGCTGCTTTGGGAGAAAGCCATGATTTTGCTGTGATTAGTACACTTTTAACAATCTGGAATAAATTCCTGATCTTATTCATATGACTAGTCCAATGCCCATTTTTACGTTTTAGTGCAACCCCCTACATATGTGCCTGTAATACCACAAAAATAAGATGTTTCTTTGCAGAAATTTTTATAGAATTTGGATGCTGATCAAATATTTTTAGAAGTGGAGAATTAATGCAGCTTGACCATGTAAATGATTTTTTTAATGAGAAAGACTTTAGCATTCATCACTCTTTCTCTCTCCGTTGTTTGTATATTCCTTTGTGCTAATCTTAAATAATGGATCCATATCAAAGTTAATAAATTAGTAACTATCAGCAGTTTTGATTACAGTGAGTAACCCAATGACACTATGTTGACATTGAGTTTTTACGTTTTTCAATACTACTGTTTGACTTTTAATGATAAAATAAAGTAAAATAGGTTTGGCAAATATTTCAATCCTTAACAACTCAGTTGTGGGTAGTAGCTTTATTTAAATCCCAGGCTTCTGCTTTAAATATATTTTCCTTTAAATTGTCATTAAAACAGCAACACTTTGAGCTCCATGGCTTTCCAAAAAGCTGCATTTTCTGACTCCATTTGGTTGAAGCACCATGTTGGGCTGCATCAGTAATGCCATGTTATGAAACCTAACACGATGTGACTGATGCAGGCTGACGTGATGTGTCACAAAGCAACATATCAGATCACAAACTTCAAAGAAAGAAAACAAACTTTTTTTTTTTTTTCTCAAAGCCTAAATTAACAAAGCAGCATATTTTTTTAAAAAGGCAGACTGCTTTCAGACATTAAGGGATTTTTCTACATAGTCATTCCACAAAGGGTTCTCTGTTCTGACCAGAAGACTTGTTCCGTTCTGGCTCCTGGTTCTCTCCAGGTACAGATGAAATGAGGGGCAGCCCAGGCTACCTCAGCACTGCTGTCCGTGCTGGGCCTTATCCAGGAAGGTCTGGATCACTTCAGAGAACCAGCTTCAGCAGGAGCTGGAGATAATCAACCCTCCTGGGGCAATCCGTACCACCTTAAATTGTTACTGTTCTTTGACTCCAGCCATTGCTGGTGTCAGCTTAACTATTTTGTCATTGTTATTTTCTGTGGCTCAGTTTCCTTAGACTTTCAGCTTCAGTCCAGAGGATCACTAAGTCTTTTCACACGCTTGGGTCACATACTTCGTAGCATGTTACTCTACAGCAGGATTATTTCAGCTGCAAACAACACATTGTCTTCTATCTTCACTTCTTCACTTTTTTATCTAAGAAAGATGCAACATAATTCTCTCCCGCTGTTGGCCTGCCTTTTGTCTAATTATCCTTACTACAAATGCAATGCATTACACATTATCTCTTGAAATATCAGGAAGCTTTCTTGATTTCATTTTTTTCTTTTTCTTTTTCCTTTTCCTTTTTTTTTTTTTTTTTTTTGGAAGGCTTTCATATAATTTTATTGGAAGATATGTAATGGGTGAAATATATATGAACTATAGCTTGCTAAGAAAGAACCTACCAAACACGGATAGATAAAACATTATAAATTTATTGCCAACTTATCTGGAAAAGGTTATTTTAAGAGCCTTCTGCCCACAACAAGTTTTTGAGCTATAATTAATGGATGGGCTACCTAAGAGAAATGGGTATTTTCCTTCACCCCTTAGTTACAAGCAAATTGCAGATATTGTTATCTTTGCAAGTGAAAATAATCTCTAGTTTTTGTACTACTTCTGCTGTAAACAATGTACCGCTTGCTTTCCTATGACCCTCACTCTGTATACATATTTATATATTATTCATATCGGATTAAAAATGAATGTGCTCTTTACCACAGTTGTACTGCATAGTGACAATACAAATTAACTTATTGTGTACTTACTTTTCACAAAGCAGGGATGTGAAATTTTGATGGCCTGAAAAAGTAAGTTGTGGGGGAGGTGATGCAGAACTGAATCCTTCTAGGTGTGTTTTATGTTGTCTGATTTATTAAAGTTCATTGAATTAATAAATGACATTCTCCATACAGAACTGCACAGGCTTGAATTTGGTTGGGGGGTGGGCAGAAAGAGTTTGCTTTTATTCTGGCACATATGAGGTTGTTAGCTCCGTCGAATGGTTGTGGATTCTTTGTTTAAAATTTGTGGGGGATAGTTAGGAATGTGTTGGCCATTTAATGGTAGCTACTTACAGCCAAAGCACTAAGAGCTGCTTGGTGAAATCTCGTGCTGTTAGCGAGCACTACTACCTGGAAGAGTCCAAATCTTTCCATGCTACATGGTGCCTGAGGCATTCATAGCGTGGGTACTGTGCACATTGTACCCGTGGCTTTGTGTGTGTGCTCCCTGCATGCTGCTGATCGGAGCAGAGATCGAGGACATATGTCTTCTTTGATACACCCAGCATATAAGATGGTCCAAATGCCAGGATATCTTTTGCTTTTTGCATAGCATTGGTAGGAATGAAGTAAACAAGACCCGAGTGCAAGCTGTACCATTAGTCACAACTTAGCGGTTTATTTGTTCTTAGCAGGGGGAGCAGTCATCAGATGGTCAAATGAAACAAGAAATACTGGAATGGAATAGGTGCTGCTGGTGTGGATGCAGCAGTGTATGGGTGAATGTGATGTGGTGGCAGACAGAAAAACACTACAGTCCTTCACAGAGCGAGTCTTCTTCCTTTTACACAGTTTCAACCACTTTGTCCCAGGTGTTTCTGCCTGGGCAGAGGCTTTATCCAAGAGGGAGAAAAAGGAAGAGGAATTAAAGAATCTGGAACTGAGTTCTGAATTCTAGTGACTATTTCAATTTCTGACAGTCAAAGGAGTAAATGTGATGATTTTGTTTTATTTTATTTTATTTTCTGAGTTTTCAACTATTTCTAGGTTGTCTGAAATCAGATTTTCTCTGGACCTTTTTCACACTCCCACAGTTTTGAGAGTGCTTCCAGTTTTCAAAACTTATATTCTAAATTTTTCAAGCTTTTTGTGGTTCTGTATTGATTTTAGGATTGACTCTAAAAGGCACTAGGGACGCTTTCAATCTCGTTTGACTATTTCCTCATATCTTCCAGTTGATTTTTTTTTTTTCTATAAAAGCCAAATCCATTTTCTGTAACATTATCTATGTAGAAGTTTGTTGGTTTTTTTTCCATTGCTACAAAATTTTCCATTGAAGTTTAGCATTGTAAAGATCAGCAACTTGCAGACTTCATTATTTTTATTCTTATGAATTTGTTGAGGGAAATGCCTTTATTTATCCAGGAAAGAACCAACTCCATCCCCAGATCTATGCATAAATGTGCAAGTTAGATGTCCTGAGGGATGGTCACCCTTTTGGCAATCTTCAATTTGTAAAAGCAAAGGGTGGAGAGGGTGCCTTTTATCCTCAAAAAAGGAAACTTGACTGTAGTCCTGAGGCATAGGGTTTTTCTGACTATGTAAAAGACTTGATGCTTCTTCCCTCTGGAAAGCAGGCAGTGTGTTTGGGAGGACTCAGCCATCAAGTGATGGTTTTGCTTTGCGATAAAAGTAGCAGGTTATTTGAGCAACACAAATAGTTAGTGCTGGTTCAAGTGAATTTCCTTCACTAGAGATATTCCTGCCGTTGTGCCACCAGCAGCACGAATCTAACCCATCTGTTTTCCACGCTAGGAGGGCTGTAGGAGCATTTTCCCACTGCTGTACAAGCAGCATGGCACCAGTGCATTGCATCCCTTTTCTTTTCCTTTAAACTCCCACCTAAAATGGAGGTGAGATGGTCCCCGCTCCTTCCCACAGAGCGGGAAGTGTAGTCCTGTGCTATGCGCACATCTGGTTTGTGCCTGCTAGATAGTACCACAAATGCAGAAGAAAATGTGCTCTTTGTGTTTGGAGATAGGGTATTGTTTTTCACTTATCCCGGCTTTATGTAGATGGTCTGGCACATTTATTTATTCATTTATTTGAGCAAATTAAAGCAAGCTAAGCACATTTGACCTCAGATGGTCCTGGTTTAAGTTAATTTGAGAGACAAAGCTCATAAAGTTCCAGTAAAACACATCAACAACTTCCCAGCATAGGTTGAAATGTGATTGCTGAAACATAACCTCCAAAACCAGATACAGCATGAAGGCTCAGAGTCACAATAATCTGAAAAATATGGGAGAGCTCATCGATAGAGTTACCAAAGAGCGATATCTTTCATTCATGCCTGCGTTTTGCAGCCGGTTGCTATTTCACACATAAGAAGTGCAACTATCAGATTTTGTGCATTAACATTCCTTTTCTAATCTGGCTTAGACATTTTATTTTAAAGCTGGTGATAACCTTGGGCCCCAGCCCAGCAAACACTTCTGTGCTCTTGTTTCTTTACTCGCAGGAGTAATCTCACTGGAGTAAATGTTTGCAGGTTTGAGGCCTTGATTATTGCAGTCCATTATTTCTTTCCATTAAAAAGTAATCTGCTTGATTAAAATAAAACATACCGTTCTTGACTCAGAAACCCACCCAAAGACAAAGTATGTTTATTAGACAGAGGGTCTGCACACTGTCATCCCTGAATTGCACTTCAATAAAAAAGATAATTAACAAGTATAAGGGAAGGCAGTCTAGTACACGATAGCACTGTATTTACAAGAGTTTAGTTTGGATCACTGGCTGATGGATTTACGGCTGGGCGTGAGGAGAGAGAAATAACTGCGCTTTTCTGGAAGATCTGAAGCACAGACTTTTTAAAACAAGGTTTCTTTTAACAGGCGAAGATCAAGAAGCACGAGTTTCTTATTCTCACCGAAAAGACACAGCAATTTCCTCCAGCGGGTGGGCTTTCTGAGGCGCTGCATTTCACCAGCGTGTTCTACTGTACCAACTGAGAAATCTAACCGTCCTTTTGTCATTCGTGCAGGTCACCGGCCCTTCCAGTGCCGATACTGCCCGTACAGTGCCTCCCAGAAGGGGAACCTGAAGACCCACGTCCTCTGTGTCCATCGCATGCCTTTTGACAACAGCCAGTATCCGGACCGCAGGTTCAAGCGCTCTCGGGCGGACTCGGAAGCTCCGGGGAGCCTGGAGGATGTCGCGGGCCGTGCAGCAGGCCCAGCCGAGCAGGCCGAGGAGGGCGGCCATGGGCTGGAGTAGAGCCCAGCCGGCCCCTCACGGCCCACTGCTGCACGGGGCTTCGGCGGCACCAGGGCTGCAGTCGGCCGGCTGCGTTCCAGGCGGAAGAATTGCGTGCCAACTCCCAGAAGTGCACGGGATGCTGCCGGCGTTTAGGTGTATATATACATATATATATATGTGCCCACCCGTGCATATATATATATATTTACACACATGCACATACGCAGTCATATGCCCACTAAATATGTATCTGCATACACACGCATTCTATATGTGGGTGTGTTTAAGTATATATATCACGCTCACCAAATAAATTTCCAGCCCTTGAAAATGGCTGCTAAACTGTTACCTGGCAACAAGTACTTCCAAACAATGTAGGTGGGATAATAAAGTGATCTAAAAATGCAAGGAGGTTGTTAGTTATTTAAAAAAAAGCAAGGCAGTTTCAAACTTTGAAGTGGTCTTTGTCCAACAATAATGCTCTTAACAGAAAAATGATACTGTCTAAAGGATTTAGGGTTGCCTTGAAGATTGAGGGGCTGTGTTTTCATTGTTGAAAACACCTTTATAATATGACACCAGCTGCTGTCATTTGCCTAGCATAGTAATGAGATGTGTTGGTAGACTGCCATGGTGCCAGTCTGACTGGAGCTGTCATTGCAGAGAAAATCAATTCAAGTGGTGTTGCAACTGCAGTATAGGAGAAACCCTAGACGGCCCACAAGCTGGGGTCAGTACTGACCTGTACTGGCAAGCATTGCGATATTACATTTTCTTTCTTTCTTTCATTTTTTTTTTTTTTTTCCACTACACAGCCAAATGAATCAATGCTTAAAGAAAAACAAAAAATCTGCATCCCGATGTGTGACTGCAGATTTGAAGTGTAATTCCATTTTTTTTTTTTAAATCATCTTCAGTATTGAGGGAAATGCTTTTATACTTTCTTTTCTTTGTTGATGAAAAGTAAGTTGCTATAAAAGTAGAAGTACAACGTATAGAAAATATCGTTTAGTGAAACTAGTCAGCCTTATCTATAGAAGGTGCTGGTGAGAAACAGAATTTTATTACGTAGATGGTTGATACTTTTCCTTTTTCTGTTCTTTTCATGTTGTTTTCTTTCAAACTTCTTTTAAATCCCTGTTTTTACACTTGAATGAAGGATTACCCAGTTGTGCTTAATTTTCATGCATTAGTTTTTATAAGTGTTACAGACATTGTGCAGAAGTTTCTTCTGGAGCAAGCTCTTACAAAGTAGCTTGACTTAAGCTATGAATCCAAACATTCTGCTCTTTGTCTCTAATGAAGGAAAGTGTTTCAGCTGATAACTCTTTGTTTTTGTAAACAAATGTGTTCTATATTTTTGCAGATTTTAGCTTTTTTACTGATTGGATGCTCCAAATTTATTAAGTTCTTTGCCACATAGGAAGCTTTTGAGAGTCTATAATGAACCACATACTTAAAAAAAAAAAAAAATAATAACTAAAGGTTTATTCTGAAATTCTCTGAATGGCATAAAATTTTAGCCTTCTAATGTCCTTCCTTTGATAGAAGCAAAATGGGTGCTGTTTATTGTGATGGTAGAGAAGTATTAACTTCTTCTAAAACTAAATCATCCAGACTTTAAAAAAAAAAAAAGTCAATATTTCTTTGCAGGCTGGGAGCACAGAGTAAAACCCCAGGGCCTTAAAACTTCAGCTCTGCCTAAAGCAGTTTACAAAAAATACTAAACTGCAATCAATGTAAATAAAATTCTTAGCGCTACCCTGAGACTGGAAAAAAAAATCTCAGGCTAATAAGGAATACGGTTTGCATATGCTGTCGGAAAGGATGTCATCCAACTGAAGTTTCAGTTTAAATGAGGTCACTGTGTAACTTGGACCCATCTGGCACAGAGCAAGCTGCTTTTCTTGTTTTTCTAGTATAGTTCTCACT